>NC_048303.1:43054823-43070220 GCF_013100865.1 Trachemys scripta elegans
CTGGAGGCTCTGTTTAAGAACCGGGCTGCCCAAGAGCTACTGGCTTCGGGCAGCCCCCGTGCCTCCAGACCCTGCGCCCCCAGCCGGGCACTTCCCCTCCCGGGCTCCGGCGGTGCGGGGTCCGGAGGCACGGGGCTGCCTGAAGCCGGTAGCACTGGCTCGGGCAGCTTGGCTCTTAAACAGAGCCGAAGTCTGAGTCAGGGGAGGAGCAGAGCAGCCGTGGGAGAGAAAGTGCCCGTCCGGTATTTTTCCTGGACATGTTCGGCTTTTTGGCAATTCCCCCTGGACAGGGGTTTGATTGCCGAAAAGCCGGACATGTCCGGGAAAAACCAGGCGTATGGTAACCCTACGTGACTGATGCCCGGGGCCGGGGGCGCAGCTCCAGCCCCAGGGGGACGCAAATCCGGACAGTGCCGGCTCCCCGCAACGCGCTGGCGTCCACAACCCCCCCCCGGGGGCGCCCCCCAGCCCTGTGATGGCTGCCGAGCGGCGCCCAGAGACACCCCCCACCCAAAGGACAGGGGCCTGCGCCTCCCCCTCCCCCGACAGCTTGCTGCCTCACAGGGGCAGGTTGGTCGCATCGCAGGGGCCGCTGGGAGTTGTAATTCTCGGCCGCTCCCCTCTCCCTGGAGCGTGAGGCCCGGCTGGACTACAGCCCCCAGCATGCCCTGGGCAGGAGCCGAGTGTCACACCGAGATGATGTCACAGCGGGTGACCCACACACACAAATTCGGAGATCCTAGCCTTCCTATTTCCCCGGACATGTCCGGCTTTTTGGCAATTCCCCCCAGACAGGGATTTGGGGACCAAAAAGCCGGACATGTCTGGGGAAACCCTAAGATAGGGTTACCATATTCAAACATTTAAAAAAGAGGACACTCCACGGGGCCCTGGTCCCGCCCCCGCCCCAACTCCGCCCATTCCCACCCCTGGCCCCGCCCCAACCCCACCCCTTCTCCGCCCCCATTCCAATCCCTTCCCCAAAGTCCCTGCCCCAACTCTGCCCCCTCTTCTGAGCACCCCGCATTCCCCCTCCCGCTCTGATCTTGGTTGGGGGTTGCTAAGTGCTTCCCTGCTCCCCACTCGCCCTGCAGCCCCTATGCCCTTGCCTGCCCTGCTCCTCCTCACCCTGCAGCCTCTGTGCCCCCTGCTCCCCACTCACCCTGCAGCCTCTGCGCCCCCCTGCCTGCCCTGCCCCTGCAACCTCTACACACACACACCCCGCACCGCCTGCCCTGCTCCCCCCACTCACCCGGCAGAGGGAGAGCTGCCGGCTCCACCCGGAATTAAACACAGCCCAGCTGCTCTGTGCGGGAGGAGGGAGCGGGGGAGGGACTCTGGCTACTAGAGGCCCTAGTGGCTGCGAGCGGCTTTCAATCAGGCCAGGCGTCCAATCAGCCGCGCCGCACAAGGGGAAGGGGGAAATCCCGGACATTTCTACTTGATTAGAAATCCCCCCCAGACGGCCATTTAACACTGAAAAAGCCGGACATGTCTGGGGAAACCCGGACGGATGGTAACCCTACCCTATCTTAATAGAATAAAGATTGCTTTCAAACAAACACAATTCTTTTATTGAAAGACAACAACCAGAAGAGAGACTCAAATGAAAAAAAAATCATCAGCAGGGAGGGGGATAGGGGAATGGAAGGTCTCAAGAGGAGGAGCGGTCCCGGGATGGCTACAGATTTGTGTATGTCCAGGGGTCATACCCAACCTTCTCCTTTGGAGTATGAGGCAATGGCCAAACTGCAGATGGATGGGTGTTGAGTGCAGTGGGTATTGGGAGTCCACAGTGCTGGACTGTGAGGAGGGAGGAGTGGAGCCAGGAGGTTGATAAGAGTGTGTTGGCGGGGGGGGGCGCAGAGCAAAGAGTTCTGTGACAGCGGCTGCAGGGCAGAGTGGGCGAGGAGCTGCTCGGTTTGAAGAGCTGGTATCTCCTGGAGCATGTCCACTTGATGCTCCATAACTGTTAAGAGGCAATCTTGGCAATGGCAAGGGGCATCCATGTGTCCCACCTGATACCAAAACACTGCTGCACAGAGAAATACAGGAGCCTCCTACCTAGCTGTGTTCCATGACACACAGGGGCTACAAACACCATTCAAGGCCTCAGGAAGCCCATCCTCCCCTCGCATAGGAGAACTGCTCTGTGTCTGGGACCCTCAACAGCTGTTGCGGGGAGCAGGATTTGGATGACAATGATTAGCTCAGTGTGCTAGCATTGCCAGAGGAGCAAGCAATACCTTTCTGGAGATAGGCAAAGTATATACTATGTACAGCTGTGTATGCAACAAGCAGCAGACTAATGTGTTGAGAACATGCATAGTGGTTTCATTGCATGCTCACAGGAATGCTCTCAGTTACATACTCTTGGCTTGCACAGCAGATGTATTATTTATTATTTCTCCCTTTTCCTTTCCTTGGGGAAAAAAAACTTACAGGGCTAAATCCTGCCTTTGGTTTATGAGACAGTAAAGTGTCAGACAGCCAAATAACCCAGCTGTGCAACAAGCCAGCTGAAGCTGCTTATCCAAGTGCAAAATGGTGAGGAGGTAGGAGGGCCCCACATCCACTCTGCAGGTGGTGGCAGGCACAGAGAGCTGCTTGGGAAAGGTAATGAGAATGAGAATTTATAGCAGTGCACTCTCTGCCTTTCTCCGGCAGGCCGATGCACCATTCAAAGGGGTGCAATGGAGCGGAGGATAGCTGGGTCAAATTTGAGGGGTGCTATGAGCCTGTGGGCCTGCCCCCCCACCCTCTGACCACCACCTTTGCAGTCCTTACAGCACCCATGGGCCCCAGGCACACCCAGCTCCTGGTAAAAAGCAAATGGGGCACTAGGAACCCCCCATTCCTCAGGAGGGTGGAAAAGAGGTAGGGGTGTGTGTGTGGTCCTTCTCCCCCTCATTTGTATGTGTTTGCAGGGGCACTGACTTTTCAGGCATTGAGCTCTCGACCGTTTTTGGCTGAATTTTGATTTTGTTCAGTTAGCCAGGCAGTGGGACTTTGTTCACAGGCTTTGGTCAGCCAGGCAAGAAGCTGCCCACGCTTGCCTTGTATTAGGACAGGTCAGATCTGGTAATCAGGCTGATCTCTGTGACTAAACCAGGAAGGAGACAAGTTTGGGTGCTTATTTTCACTCTAGACCAAATTCAGAGCTGTGTCTAAACTGGTGTCACTTCTGTCTTCTTCAAGCCAAAGTAACTTATACAGCAGCACAGACAACCTTACATCGAAATTCTGACATGTAATTTACACCTCCTTACATATCAGCTTTGAATTTAGCCCTTTTCCTTTACATTGCAGAGTGTAATCTCTTGCCTTTCTTTAGCTTCTGACAATTTATGCACAATGTTCTGCATGAAGAACTAAACTGTGAAAAGTGAATAAATCGTTCACACCTTAATTGGTTAAGCAGGATGCATAGTGCTTACCTAATATCCACATTTAGAAGGTTGTGTTAGTGATCGTTGATGCTTTGAAGTCAAAAGAATGAGAAGTGTTAGGATAAGAACTAAGAAAATATAAATGTTCCAAACAAATATTTGATCAAAGCAAACAGTCCCTGCAGCTGAAAAGTTGCATAAAATTGAGGTACAGACTATCAAGTGCTTCGTATGTCACTTCCTCATTTCTTGAAGTACTCATGACTATGGAGCATCTCATTTTTTAATCAGTAGCTTTCCACATTATCTGCCTGCAATGGGTATTGTTAGCTCTTCTATGAAACTAGAGATTTGTACCCAAAGAGCGTTTTCTTTTTGTTTATATTTTGGCAGAGCAGCTCATTTGTCTACAATAGAACCATTATTATCTTTCCTGACATGGTGAAAGGTCACAGCTTTTTATAACAATTAGTTCATACCTGAGGTCCTTCCACTAAAAAATTATATTGAATTGTGATCTAATCTACCATCTAGATTTTATATATGTTCTCTTTCTCTTTGTAATTAATTTTATTAAATATTTGGTAGCTCACAGGAAAAAACACTGAAGATAGTGTATTGGCAGGAAAGTAATTATGGGTGAAGACATGTTTTACCCTACTAACAATGCTCGGTATCTGGTTTCCAATTCCTTATAAGGAGAGGAGACTTACTCCAAGTCATGTATTAACTGAACTTCAGCCTGAGTGAGAGCACAAGGAGTGGCTCAGATACAGGAGAAAAGAACAGGCTGCGACACAGACAGCTTGAAAGCTAACCTAGGGCTATATTCTCTCCATGCAGGAAACAAAGGAGTTTCATTGATTTTAGTGGGGATTACCAGTATACCCTGGTGATTGTGAAAGAAAAGGGAACCAGGTCTCTCATATATAATATTGGCAAACAAACACTATATTTAGGAACAGGAAAGGCTGTGGCAAGACACACTTCATCTACCGAAAATCTTACAAGGATAGAAATACAAGTTCAAAGGGAAAGACTTGTGCATTTCTTTCCACATTCATATTGCCTACCACACTGTCACTAATACACTCCAACTGCTCTATAAGGCTTTCACTTCCATCTCCAAGATACCCAAAAGCAATATGTACCCCATCTTCATCAAACTTGTCCTTTAAGGCTTTGTCTTCACTGCCAAAAAAGGTATGTTTTTACTGTAGGCTAACTAATGTGCATTATGACAGGTTTCAGAGTAGCAGCCGTGTTAGTCTGTATTCGCAAAAAGAAGAACAGGAGTACTTGTGGCACCTTAGAGACTAACAAATTTATTAGAGCATAAGCTTTCGTGGACTACAGCTGTAGTCCACGAAAGCTTATGCTCTAATAAATTTGTTAGTCTCTAAGGTGCCACAAGTACTCCTGTTCTTCTTAATGTGCATTAGCTAGCTCATTGTAAAATCCTAGTGGAGACAAGCCTCTGCAGTTTTTACTGCAACATAGGTAGGCAGGTTAACGCTACATCCTCACATATGGTTGTAAAAATAAAAACACCTTTTTGCAGTAAAGACATAGCCTAATACAGAACCTTATCATTGACCTTGTGTCTTTTCTATCAGTTTCATCAACAACAGTTCAGCATATCTCTCTGTCACCACTCTATGCATTTGGAAAGCTGACCATGCTGAGGTCAGTGTTAAGATTTTGCATAATATCAAGGAAGGTAAGTGAGTTGCTTGTGGAATTTAAATAGCATTCAAATATGAGCTTTTAAACTCCTGGTGTCTCTCTCACCTCAGGGAACTTTTTAGTAGGCTATAGTGGTATTTGCTGAGGGAATGGCTCTCTCTCATTGCTCAACCTCCACTGAAAGTGAGTGGTAGCAGATTTGTCATCCAAGTATGAGTGAAACTGATATAGATTGAGTTAAACCCCATTGAGGCTGATAGGTGTGAGACATAATAAATGTAAGCATATGCCCCCACCTAAAACAAAAGATGTGTGTGAATCTGCCCAGGAGGTTTTGGCTGAGTATTGTTTTAGGTAGGCGGTGGGGGCTGGGGAGAACAGATATCAAACAGAAACAGAGTAGAGGAGACAGGCAAGAAAGCTCAGCAGAAGCCTTCAGTGTGAGTATGACCCTAGAAAAAGCAAGGGAATGAAAAAGCGCTTTTGGGTCTGGTGTTGGCCGAAGAGGCTTGTGGGCGGTAAGCAAAGAAGATGCTCCTTTCGTTTTTGGTTCCTTCTGAACTTTAGCCGCTGGGGTTGAAAAAGAGCAACATGAAAATTCTGCCGGTTTGCCTGGATGCAATAATTGTCTGTTCTGGCTAAAAAGTTATAAAATACTCTATAGAGAAACACTACCTGTGTATAACTGATATTCTAGGAATCAGCACAGGAGGAGCAACATTGCAAAAGGGGTGCAAAGAAAAGTGAGACAATCCACTGAAAATAATCAAAGGGTGAATTTTTAAAATATTTTATTATTATTTCTTCATTGACATTTTTCATCAAACCACTATGAAAAATTCCAATTCTGCTCAAAGTTTATATGCTATATTTTGTTTTTTAACCATTTCAGTTATTTTTTTTTTTTACTCCAAATAAAGGTTTGACACTCCTGTTAGAATTAAACTCTTTAAAGCAGCCTTAATCAAGGAGCATCTACTACTATGTGCCCATAATACAGGCAAATGATTTCCAGTTTTTAACCTGAGGCCTTGTCTAAACTACAGGCAAACTATGGTGGTGTAGTTATACCACTGTAGCACCTTAGTGTAGATGCTTTCTGTAGTGACAGAAGGGGTTTTTCCATCACTGTAGGTAATCCACCTCCCCAAGCTGTGGTAGATAGGATAACAGAAGAATGCTTCCATCGACCTAACAACAAACTACACTAGGAGTTAGGTCAGCATTGCTGCAGCTCTCGGGAGTTTGAATTTTCCACGCCCCTGAACAACATACCTATGTTGATCTAAATTTTAAGTGTAGATCAGGCCTAAGTCAGTAATATATTCAGTCCTAGTGTTGCTTGCTCTGGTCGCAGGTAGATGAAAATAAGTTCACATGCTTTTCTTTGTTTATATTTGTTTCTTTGTTCTCTTCCTTAAATAGAGTGTTTTGTTTAAATGTAGCTGTAATAGAGTTTTTGACTGTTTGGCTTGAGAACTTTAGTGGCTATTTGCATGTCTCGTGTTTGCTCCCTTTTTTGCAAACATCTTCTCTCCCCCAAAACAACAAATCCCAACCAATCAGAAATCTCATATTTATCTAAACCCTGCACATATAAAGCCTTTCTAGTACCAAGCATTCAAAAAGCAGGAGTCAGACCGTCCCCAAATTATGTTTTCAAAATAATGAATATTGAATTTTTTGTTTACCTTCTGGCTTTTGAGCCTTTACGGTACACTCAGTCACCTCACATTGTCAAGTTTTTCTCTGGAGCCATGAGAGAAGTTGTTGTTGTTGTTTTAATGAAAGCTGAGATTCTTGTCTAATTACATGATGCCAGGAGGTAGGGCTTTAAGAAATGCACCAATTATTGCAAAATCCATGATAAAACTGTGAGAGTTGGCAACACTGCAGATAGAATTGGTTGTAAGTTCTTCAGGGGAGAGACCCTCTATTCGGATATTTTTACAGAGCCTAGCACAGTGGGGTCCTGATCCTGACTGGGGTTTCTGGGTGGGTGCTACCAAAATACGAGAAACTCTGTTTGGAGCAAGGGAAACAGAAGGCAGTGCTTCCAGCTGCATCTCTAACACTAGAACCATCCTGTTGGCCCAGGGTAGCAACAGAAATGGCTCAGTACACAGGAGGACAGTGAAAAATATGCTACTGGGTGCACGTTTCTGCTTCATGTTCCCCAGCCCCATACAGGATACAAAGATATTTTCTGTTATTGAGTAAAATATGTACTATTTTACCTGATAATTCAAATGCTTCGCCCTTTTCACCACTTCCAGCAGTAGAATAAATATGATTAGCAGTCCTCTTTCATATGCCTCTTCCCAGATGTTCAGCATCTGACTTAATGTTACATAACCCATATTATTCTCCACAAAGGTCTACAATCACACTGTTCAACCCTTAAATAAAGTAAGGGTCCTATGGAAGTTAGTGTACAGGTGCTAGCTGGTGGGGTTCTGAAATTCAAATGAGTTAAAGTCACCATAACCATAGGAGAAACAGGGGAAATCCTGTCTCCACTGAAGTCAATGGCAGTTTTGCCACTGAGTTCATTGGGCCAGAAATTCACGCAAGATCTGAAATATATGCTACTTCAATAGGCAACATTGCAGCAATATCAGCCCCAGTGTGAGAGAAACTGGCATCTAGTGAAATAAATATAGGCATATGGGACTGAGGGACCCACACTCTAATATTTTAAAATGCTGAAAAAATGTCTCATTGCTTTTTAATTGTTTTTATTTTTAAACAGTGCCCCAACCACCTTGATGGGAAAGTGACTTATGAAATAAAAAGGTTAACTTTCATATCCTGTAAAATAAAAAAAGCTTCTTCCAAAACTCCTAGTGAGATACTGGATGATTAAAAACTGGGATGCAAGTTATTTTTCTGGGATAAATGGAGCAAATTCTATTATGTGATTGCCTACATGGCCAGCTGCATCAGGGATACAGGCAGCAGGCAGGCTGGGAAATTTGAAGAACTTACAGCTAAATTCTGATGTCAGATCTGCTCACACAGAGCACCAAAAATGGAAAAGCATGGACTGGCTCTGCTCAAAACTCCAGCTGCATCAAGATTCTGCTGTCCTCCCAGAGGTCCAATGAGACAGATGCATATCTGGAAATGTATATGTATTTTGAATACAATTAATTTAATGCTTGTGAAAGGTGTTGAATTAAGTCCTGAAGACTAAAGTCTTTTAGTTATCCACAGAACATACATAGTCTGGGAAGAGTCAATGCAAGTTTCCCCTCACCATGTTACCAGTATGTCTTAATCTTCCAGTGTGCCATCCCTCCCAAGTTAGTGTTGTCTGCACTAGGAAAAACTGGTCACAATTTTCAGGCAGTGCATTTCCATTGGTGGCAGCATTAGTGGAAGCCATGGTTTAGATAGCGACTAGTGGTTAAAAATGCCCAAGCCCTGATGATACTACACCTTCCACCCTTGCTACCATGGTGGAGAATTAGGTGTCCAGTTTTTTCCAGTGGAGACAATCCCCAAGAGGGATGAGAATAATTTAGGTGCCCACTCAATCATTAAAACTATCCTTTTGTGTATCTTCAAAGGCTTGGATGTATGTATGTATTAATTAATTAAGGCTGGTAGGCTAAGAACAGTTGAGTGGATGCTGTGTAGTTTGGGTCCGGATCCTAGAGCTGGATTTCCAGTACTGATACCTTCAGTTCAAAACTTTATTGAGGTTAATAGCATAATGGGGACCTTGTCCATGATTAGAGTTCCTAGGCACTACAGTAATACAAATAAGAAATATTCCTAGTGAAGCAACAGGCCCAGCCTGACTCCTTTGCAACTACTGATACACAGTAGTATCAGTAGTTACTAGGTGCAGTTACTGATACTGGGGGGGGAGGGTGGATAGCTCAGTGATTTGAGCATTGGCCTGCTAAACCCAGGGTTGTGAGTTCAATCCTTGAGGGGGCCAGTTAGAGATCTGGGGCAAAAATCTGTCTGGGGATTGGTCCTGCTTTGAGCAGGGAGTTGGACTAGATGACCTCCTGAGGTCCCTTCCAACCCTGATAGTCTATTAAAAAAAAAAAAAAAAAAAAAGAACCATGAATATTGTCACCTTACTCTAGAAGACTGGAGAGTTTTCATTAGCTCTGTCCCTATTCACTCCCCTGTGACTCCTATTGCCATACATGGAAATGGAGTGTTAAAGGTCATACTCTGTCCCAGGGAGAGAGGGCAGGGTTGGGTGATCCCAGAGCAGCTTGATGGCTGCTGAACATGGGCACATCCTTCCTCTTTATTGCTCCAGGCATGCAGAGGCCAACCAGGCCTTGGAGGATTGGATGGCTCCATGCTCAGGGAACAGCAGGGTCAGGATTTGGGTGATTAAGTATTAAAGGAAAAGGTTTTATGTAATTAGTATCAGCATTACTGTTGTATTGCACATGTGCATGATTGCACCTCTGATGGACTCATTTTAAAGTCTGCAATTACATAGTTGTTTGGCTAAGCCTCTTATTTTATGAGTACTCTGAGCTACAACGCCATTAAAACATGGATGCTTACATCTATTTTGCTAGATGATATAATACATTAAGGACAGCACTAGGAAGCTAGGGTCTACTCCTGGAGTTCTTGAAATTATTGAAGAAACAGCCTCCCCTGTCCTGCTCCCCACAGCCACACGCACCAGATCTAGGTGCAGTTTAATATATGTTTACAAGTTCAGTTTAACAAGCTCCAAAGACAAAGTTTATTCTCAGCCTACTTTGCAGGCAAGATTGTAGCTGTGCAACACCTACTTAAATGAGAACTGAGTAACAAGATTCGTGCTCATTAAAAGTACACACCTGCATTCCATGCACTGAGACTTATGGGTGTGTAGGGAATGCAGGATCAGGTCCTACATTGGGAATACAGTATACTCCTGTTTATCCAAACCTCCACATTAGCCAAAGCCCTTCCTTGTCCCCCATGTATCTCATGCTGGGGGTTAAGGAAGAGATTCGGATAATGTGGACATTCAGATAATACAGCAGAGATCCCACTGGCCAGGACTGTGAGGAGGAGGAGGACAAGCCCTTGGCCATGGGGGAGGCCACCTTTTGCTGAATGGCTCCCGTGGCTGTGCAGGGCACCTTCTGCAGCTCCATTGTCATGGGAGTGAGTGAGCAGGGCTTTGATCCCTGCATGCACAAGGTGCAGGGAAGGCTGACATCTGGTGGGACAGAGCAGGGTCCTTACCGGGGGTCTCTGCTCTGCCTGAACCACAGCCACATCACCACCACCCTGAACCTTGCACCTGCAGGGATCGGATGCCACCAGCTCTGTGGTAGTGCCAGGAATCCTCTGCAGCCCTACTGTCACAGGAGTGAGTGAGCAGGAAATAGCAGAGACACCCCCCCCCCCCAGCCAGAACTTCGAGGAGGAGGATGCTGAGCTCCTGGCCACAGGGGAAGGCCACCCAGCTGCTGAATGGCTCCTGCCCTCTCAATTATCCAAACTCCTGATTATCTGAATAAAATCCATGTCCCCTATGCTAGGTGGATAATGGGGAGTATACTGAACACCCCTTGGTGGCTGTCATGTACTGAAATTGGGTAGTAGCCCTTTACCTGGTTTATATGCCCTCTAGTAGCATTGTTTTAAAAACCTGATAGAGCAGCAATTCCTAATTTTTGAAAAGGTCATGCAGTACTTTTTGTGATACAGCCAACAGCAGAGGCAGAACTTCAGCCCTTATAGGGCTTGGAAACTGTATACAGATTAAATGGAGCACACCTATAGTGCCAGTAATGAAAAAGAATGGGGCTTATCCATATTAGTGCTGATTTCAAGGTTACCCAGTATTGCATGCAGCTCAGTCTCCTTTACCTAGAAAAGAAGATATAGTTGCCTCATTAGCTGGTGGTAAGCATTTCCCCAAGCTCAACCTAGCTGAGGTCTACCTATAAATGGCGATTGATGACAGCTAGAACAGGTACATCCTACTTCATGCACATAAGGACTTATAGAAATAAAACAGACTACTGTTTGGAAAAGCATCTGCACCTGCTATTTGGCAGTGAGCCATGGAGCAGGTATTACAGGGTATCCCTGATGCTCAATGTTCTTGGACAATAGATTAGTCATCAGAGCTGGTGATGAAGATCACTGCGAGATGGTCCAAAAGGCATTGATGAGGCTGCGTGAGTGTGGCCTTAGAAAAATGTGAAAATGTTCAAATATTCAATTATATATTGTGAGCATCCTATTGATAAAGGGTGGTTTGCATAAATTAATAATCATGTTTATTGCAGAAGTTCCCGGGGGCCAATCAAGAATTGGGCTGTGAGGGACATGCTTCTCAGAGCAGCCCAGAATCGTATGTCACTATGTAACTCTTCTGCCTAAGCCAGAGGGAGTTTTGCTGGAGATTAGACTGTGAGCTCCCTCCCACACAAGTCTGTCCTGCTCCCTGCCATACCAGTCTGTCCACTTCATCAGCAATTTTTTAAAGACTCTTCCAGTCTTAATCTTGGCTTGCAGGTAACAACCAGTGAACCCCAGTTCCTGAGTTCCCCAAAAATATCTCTCTGCAGGGACCAGTCCCTCTCACTGGGCACACAAAAATTAGTACGGTCATTGCCCCCAAGGAGACAGTGTAAACACCAATCTGTTAGATTAGCTGGGGACTCACACATTACTTTAATACCTGGGGCTAAGATGGTTTTGTAATAAAACAAGAATAAGTTTATTAATAAAGAACACAGGTTTAAGTGATATCAGCCAAGAATAAAAGGATAGAAAATGTTTACAAACTAAACAAAAACAACATGCTTTCTCGTGCCTAAAACTTAATTATACCAAGGTAGATCTTTGCCTAAAACAGGGGTGCTTGCTACGCTGTTCCCTTCACCGCTTGCTAGCTTGATTTCTTTGTTTACCTTACATGTATATGTATTTTCATTATCCTCTGCTTGTAATCAGGCCAGTCACACAGGTAGACCCCCCGGTCCTTTGTTTTAGAGCAGGCTGGATTTATGCACTGCCTCCAAAACACATTTGAAGACCACTTTTCCAGCACACATACATGACTCTTTACACACAACCTGTACATACATCACACAATGACAGTCCTGACCAGTGTGTCACCAGTTGACATACACTACCTTACAAGACACCTTTTGGATGAATATTATGACAACAGTGTGTTGGAGTAGTGAATGTGTCAGGCCTGATCTGAGTTACAGTATAGTGGGCCCTCTGCCAGTGGGCACTGAGGGGCTCTTAGAATCACAGGGGAGCCCATTGTGCTAGGTACTGTATGCACAACAGAGCAGCAGATGGTCCCTGCCCTGAAGAGCTTACACTCTAAATAGACAAGGCAGACACAGGAGGGGAAAGAGTCAAATACACAAGCAGTGTAAACAATATGATGGCAGCATGTTATGTTCCACTTTTTTGGGGGGGAGGAGATTAGTTAGGAGGGGGGTCAGTTACATGGCAAGAGAAAAGGAAGGGGAGCGGCATGGGCAGGGGAGAAGAGGATAAGAGGAGCACGTATGGAATCAAGTTCAGGTGAAGAGATTATGATGGAAGGGGAGTGCTGGCGCAAACAGCCAATCCGCTCAGGGCAAAGAAAGTCCAGTCTAAACTGTAGAAAATGCTCTGAATGGCCAGCTGACTTAAGGACCCTGCTTTGGCTGATCCTGCCCCTACCAGCTGGAATCTCTGGATGGCAGGCACCACCTGGGTCCATAAATCACAAGACAACGTTGAAGCTACCTTTAAGCCTCCTTCCCCCCGCTTCCCCCACACACACACCTCAAAAAGTGTCACAATTATGTTCCTTTCTGGGGATGGTAAGCTATTTTCATAGGTCTTGCCTAACAGAGCGACAGTGCTACTTTCTCTAACCAAACTACTACCCAACGGCCAGAAATGGTATTGGTCCGCACAGCACACCAAGGCTTTTGATTAGGCCATGAAGCACGTAGCATTTGAAAGGATGTTCATACACTACAATCTTCTTTATCTGTGAAGTTAGCTTGTGATGCTTCCCCATAGGAGCAGTAATTTCACATGTGATGGCTGATACTGAAGGACCTGTTGCCTTTGCTTCTAGATCTCTTACCTCTGCAGAACGGAAGTAGGCTCAAATTGATAGCGAAGCTCTGAGTTTAGTCTGCAGAGTTAGAGAGTTTCATCAATATCTGTATTGGGTAATGGTTTATCTGGTTATAGATCATCAACTTGTTTTAATTTTTAAGAAACAAATGCCAGTAATGTCTGCAGTGTGATTACAGAGAGGTGATATATGCAGACTGCTTGTCACACTTGCCATTAGAAACAGCAGGTGAGGCTACTGAGGTGGAACCAGAGACAAAATGTTCAGTATGGCACAAATTGAATCTTTGCCTATGACGAATATGGTACAACACGAAACTAAAAATGATCCAGTGATGGACAAAGTGTAAGACACATGTTTAGTTGGTGGACTTGTGCTCACAAACAACAGTTTCCAGTTTTCTTTGCTGGACAAGAACAGTTCAGTGTATATGAAGATTGCTTAACGTGTGGCACCAGTGTGGTTATTCGTGTGAAGATCAGATCACAAGTACTCCAAGCATCAATAAAGATCATTTGCGAATTGTAAAAATAGAAGTCCTTGACAGGAGTTGTGTGTGGTGGCCAGGGATTGATACATAAATAAAGGAAATGGCAAATGCCACAGCTTTCAGCAAACATGTCTAAACATCCTTCAGAGTGGCCAATAGTTTGTGAGTCGTCTATTGATATTCTATGCTCTTTGTTTAGAAACTTAACAGAACAGTAGTTTGTGTGTACAGCCAGGCCTTGCAAGTTGCATATACTTATTATAAGCAGGTTGTTTGGGCCCCACGATGTTTGTGTGATTTCTTCATATTACATTTGTTGTGTAAAGAGCAAAAGACACAATGGTGGCTATTCTCAGAGTCCCGTGGATTTGGTGGCAAACTTGATTTAAATTTGGCAGCAAGGCCTCCTGGTTCCTGCAACACTCTGGTGTAGCTGCCTGCAGCAGCTTCAAGTCGATTTTAAAATGGAGTTTTTACTGAATAAATGTATAATACAATCCTTGTGGTGGTTGATATTTAATTCATTTTTTTTCACACCGCTGAACTATTGGCAATGTGTTGAAGACTCTTGTCTGGAGGAACAGGCAGTTTTGAGGACTGGGAAGACCAGGAAACAGAATTGTGAAAATAAACTCATTAGCTGGATGTTTTGCTAAAATTAAATAAAATAGTTGTGAAATAAGCACATTAACTGAGTGTTTTGATAACATAATTAGCAGCAGAAAAGTTAACTCAGAAACCTAATGTTAGAATAATAACATTTTAGAGGCACAGCGCCCTTCACTTCTTTCTCAGAACTGTTGTTTTAGGCTGCCTGCAGACTCAGGAAGACAGTGCTGCATAGGTTCTGTTAACATCTGGCAAGTTTTCATCACACCAGTAGGATTAGACATTCCTTTTTTTTTTTTTTTAAAAATGAAAGCTTAGATTCAGGAGCACAATTCTGTGTCAAGGGAGGGGTACTGTGTCAAGTTCTATGGCTGCAGAATATATGTAGCTCTATTTATAGTTTACAGTTTCTAAAGCATTTAGCATATGGTCCAACCATTTCTCAAGTTATACATTAAATGTATGCATATGATAGACTAACAATAATATTTCATATACACCATGTTAGTTAGGAAAACAACACTGTTAACTTATAATTTTAAGCACTGCGTATTATTGAGCATTTTACTGTATTATGTAGGGACATAGAAATACCACAAGTGGAGAAAGAACAGTTTGGTGTCTGAGTCCTTCCCCCATTATCCAACCAATGAGTAGGAGTCATAAAGGGGTTATTGGGTAGCTAATACTAGTAATGTAAAAGCACATAGGCAAATGGAGTAATCATTTTGCCCCTGTCATCTGCTGTTGCAGCAGAAGGCACCTGTGACAAAAATGACACATTCACAAATTGTCCAGTTGTTTCCAGAAAATTGCATGTCACAGAATCATAGAAAGGTCAGGCTGGGAGGGACCTCAAGAGGTCATATGTTCATACCCCCGGACTGAGATAGGATTAAGTATCTGTATGGCATATGTATGTATGGCTGCGCAGAGCATGCTGGCTGTGAGAGAGCCTGCAGCCTGGCTGGGGAAGGGCAGCAACGGCACCCGCTCCCTGCCTATATGCTGGTTGTGTGTGCTAGAAGCTGGGAATGAGTGACAGGGATGGCTCACTTGATGATTACCTGTTCTGTTCATTCCCTCTGAGTGACAGGGATGGCTCACTTGATGATTACCTGTTTTGTTCATTCCCTC
>NC_048303.1:43079897-43196085 GCF_013100865.1 Trachemys scripta elegans
TAGTAAAAGGTACATTTACAAGTTGAGAAAACAAAGGAAAACTAACACGCCTTGCCTGGCTATTTACTTACAAGTTTGAAATAGGAGAGACTTGTTTAGGAAGATGTGGAGAACCTGGATTGATGTCTGGTCCCTCTCAGTCCCGAGAACGAACACACTCCCAAACAAAGAACACAAACAAAAGCCTTCCCACCCCCCCAAGATTTGAAAGTATCTTGTCCCCTTATTGGTCCTTTAGGTCAGATGCCAGCCAGGTTACCTGAGCTTCTTAACCCTTTACAGGGAAAAGGATTTTGGAGTCTCTGGCCAGGAGGGATTTTATAGTACTGTACACAGGACAGCTGTCACCCTTCCCTTTATAGTTATGACACAGACCAGAATCAGATAGTGTCTCCTTATCCTATTAGGACTCACCTTATCGGAGCACGAACCCCAGGGGCTGCGGTGAAGCAGAGAAAAGGGGCGAAACACCCCATTGGCGCCATTCCCAATTCGCCGCAGCCGTCCAGAGTCCAATGTCCGAGCTAGGAGAGTCCCAGTGGAGTCGCCAGAAACTGTTACCGAAATATCGGGTCCACCTAGCTGAGAGCCAACAACAGCCAGACAGGGATAAGGAAGAGTTGCTTTATTCTGCAGAAGAAAGGAGAGCTTTGCACCTTAGTACAAAAACTCTGTCTTACACACATTTTACAGATCCTTTATACACATTCAGACAAAGGTCCTTGCAGTGTTAACACTTGATTGGTGGTTGTCAGACCTGTGCTTTTGCTATCTGGTCAGTGAAAACCGGCTTGGGACCAGCTCCAACTACCTTAAGGCCTTGAAGGGAAGACAGTTAAAAAGTTCAGGCTACTGTGTACTTGAAGTGTCTGCTTCCCCGTAATGGCCACTGGTTGACATAAAGGCTGCTCTGTTAAGGGGGGGTCACTAGTAACTTTCACATGTGGACCACATCTTGAGAGAGAGAGAGTGAGTGTGTGTGTGTATCTCTTGGACACTTACCATTTCCCTTCCTAATCACAAAGGCACACACCCTCACTCTTCCTCATGGCAATTTAATAATATTTCTGTGGCAGCCACAGCAATTGTTTACCAGAAAAAGTAATATTAAGGAAGACTTCACAGCAGTTTCAGCTTTTAAAAAAGCTGAGAGGCGAGCCAGCAACATGTGACCAGCATGTGCTCCACAAACGAGTTAGGGAATCACTGACACCACCATTTCCAATAACTCCTGGGTTTTACTTTGTCATCTCCCAACTAAATAGTAACCAGGCCCAGACCTGCTCTGCTGGTAAAATCTAATGACATCAAAGCTCAACATACTGCCATAGGCCATTCCTTAAATATAAACTGTTGCACAAGTCTTTGGCTCCTAAAGATCTATTACATGCATTGGGAATTAGATTTACAGTAATTCTATCAAACACAGCTTTGTCTGTTAGGGACTTATGTCAGAAACAACCCATTTAAGAAAAAAGGGGGATAAAGGTAAATTGGAGATGAATGAGGCGTTGTCACTTATTCTTTGCTTTTGATTAAGCCCACATTGAAATGTGATCACGTGGCATGAAACATAGCAACAGGGAGAGCGTTTCATGAATGGAGATATAATTACAAAACATTACCCAAAAAGGGTGATGAACTGTTCTGTGAGACTTGATATGAAGCAGCATCAGCAACAGGACTCACCAATAATGCTCAGATTTCTGGAAAGAGTCCCCACTGGACCCAATATTATGATCTAGATAGGATTTGCCATAGGAATATATTTTAATCAAATAAAAATTACTCTGACAAAATACATGTAGAAAGAGAAAAAGTAAGGTATGAAGATAGTTATGACAAATTATTAAAGGTCACACCAGGCTGCGTTATTTACAGTATTGGTGCAAAAGTTTATATACATTTGCTATGCAAGTGCATTATCATTTGCTATACATTATATTCTGTATTGTGCTATGTGATATCTGAATAAACTAACCGCCTCTTGATGTTTAGAGGAGGTTATCATTAAAGGGCTTGCTGGAATCATTTGTGAAGCTGCAGTGTTTCAGTAAAGAAAAGTTGCAGGCACTAGTGAAAATCCCCCCTCTCCCCCCAAATCCCATTTTCAAAAGTGACTTAGATACCAAGTCTTGGACTTGGAATGAGACATAGGATCCTAAGTCCCTTTGAAAATGGGATTTAGGCACTTGAAATTTTTACCCTACATGTGCCAGTTCATTTTTCATCCGTATCTATGTCCCAACCAGGATCTTATGAGCCAAACACCAACATTGTGTGTGTGTGTGTGTATATATTTGAAGGTTGGTTTGTTTGTTTTTTGTAGAGCCCAGCACCACAGCTCCCTACCACAAAAGGTTCCTTTTCACAGCTCTTCTTGGTCATGGGGAGAAGGCAGATCTGTTGGGGATGTCGAAAGAGAATCAGGGTCCAGACTGTTGTGGGATCTTCGCTATTGCTCCGTTTCATGGGTTATGGGGAGTAGACAGTTGTTTTTTTCCCCTTCTCTTTCTCACCCCTTTGCCATGGGGAACTGAGAGAAGTTGCTGATTTGGACACCTATCCAAGATGAGTGGAAGTTACTACAAGTATAACATCTCATCCATTCTCCATGAATTCACTGGAATTCAGTTCCACACTTGGTATGCTGTAGCCTGGATTTACTATTTTCCAGACTGCAAGTGCCTTAGTCCCAACCCCAGTATTTGGGGAAGAAGTGGTTGGAAGATTATTTTAGGACTGTCAAACGATAAAAAAAAATTAATTGCACGATTAATCATACTGTTAAACAATAATAGAATACCATTTAAATATTTTTGGATGTTTTCTACATTTTCAAATATATTGATTTCAATTACAACACAGAATACAAAGTTTACAGTGCTCACTTTATATTTATTTTATTACAAATATTTGCAATGTAAAAAGAAATAGTATTTTTCAATTCACCTAATACAAGTATTACAGTGCAATCTCTATCATGAAAGCTGAACTTACAAATGTAGAATTATGTACAAAAAAATGCATTAAAAATAAAAATGTAAAATTTTAGAGCCTGCAAGTCCACTCAGTCCTATTTCTTGTTCAGCCAATTGCTCAAGCAAATTTGTTTACATTTGCAGGCGATAATGCTGCCCGCTTCTTGTTTACAATGCCACCTGAAAGTGAGAACAGGCTTTCACATGGCACTGTTGTAGCCGGAATTGCAAGATATTTACGTGCCAGATCCACTTAAGATTCATATGTCACTTCATGCTTCAACCACCATTCCAGGGGATATGCAGCGTTCAGGCTGATAATGGGTTCTGCTTGATAACAATCCAAAGCAGTTCATGTTCATTTTCATTATCTGAATCAGATGCCACCAACATAAGGTTGATTTTCTTTTTTGGTGGTTTGGGTTCTGTAGTTTCCACATCGGAGTGTTGCTCTTTTAAGACTTCTGAAGGCATGCTCCACACCTTGTCCCTCTCAGATTTTGGAAGGCACTTCAGATTTTTAAACCTTGGGTCGAGTGCTGTAGCTATCTTTAGAAATCTCACATTGGTGCCTTCTTTGTGTTTTGTCAAATCTGTAGTGAAAGTGTTCTTAAAACACATGCTGGGTCATCATCCGAGACAGCTATAACATGAAATATATGGCAGATTGCGGGTAAAACAGAGCAGGGGATATTGAATGCTCCCCCAAGGAGTTCAGTCACAAATGTAATTAACACATTATTTTTTTTAAATGATCATCACCAGCATGGAAGCATGTCCTCTGAAATGGTGGCTGAAGCATGAAGGGGCATACGAATATTTAGCATATCTGGCATGTAAATACCTTCCTGTGCCAGCTAAAAAAGTGCCATGCAAATGCCTGTTTTCACTTTCTGATGACATTGTAAATAAGAAGAGGGCAGCATTATCTCCTGTAAATGTAAACAAACTTGTTTGTCTTTGCGATTGTCTGAACAAGAAGTAGGACTGAGTGGACTTGTAGGCTCTGAAGTTACACATTGATTTGTTTTTGAGTGCAGTTATGTAACAAAATCTACATTTGTTAGTTGCACTTTCATGACAAAGAGATTGCACTACAGTACTTGTATGAGGTGAATTGAAAAATACTATATAATTTTTACAGTGCAAATATTTGTAATAAAAATATACTTTGATTTTAGTTACAACACAGAATAAAATATATATATGAAAATGTAGAAAAACATCCTTTTTTGACATTTTTTTTGAGTTAATTGTGTGAGTTAACTGCGATTAATTGACAGCCCTAATTATTATGCCTGCTGTGGAGCTGTTTTATTTTATTTGCTGGTGTGTACTTATCCCACTCTGTGATGTTTTTATTTCGAAACAACTATGTGAGAGCGTGTCATGTGTGGGATGGGCACTTCAGTTTTGTTAAAATAAATCCTTGAGCATGCTAGTGTTAGTTAAAATATCCAGGAATTGGTTTGGGACTGGAACCCATGACATTATATAACACTAATAAAAAAATGTGATCGTAGGTGCAGTATCTTCCTATAAGGATAGAATTTCAATACATGTAGTAGATCCATTATACAAAGACACATCTGGGCTGAGGAAACTCCAAAGGATTGTTCTGTAATGCTTATATTTGGGAAACCCATAAAGGGTCCAATCCCACATTCCTTGCACACCCAAAATCCTCACAGATGTCAGAAGGAGTTTTGGGTGCTCAAAGAATGCACGGTTGGACTCATGTATAGAAATCTTAGTTGCATTGTGGAGTCAATCACACACATCAGAGGAAGTTTACATGTTTATTATTAGTTCAAAGTAACTGACGTTCCAAAGTATTAAAAAAAATTAAACAGTTATGTCGTGTATTATATTACAATTTCCATTAAGTGATAAAATATGGATTAGTCTATTTGATTAATTCAGGGAATTATAAGGTAACATACAAAAATGCTAAATATTTACAGATTTTACTTAAGTCTCTAAAACTACACTGTTAGAAAAGCATGCAGCTTCATAAAATACAGTTGAATTGGTGTTATTTAAGGAAATGTCTAGTTTCATGTGTATTTTACCCAAAGACAGACTGAAAGGAAGAAAACAGAATTCCCATTATAATGACAAGCCATTTCCAGAATACATTTCCTTCCCTTTCAGCATGTACTTCTTCACCTACTGAAGCTGACTAAACAGACTCTTCTGAACTTCTGAAAATAAACCAGTGTCAAACAAAATATTAGGATACTGAAACAAATGTCCAAGTAACACATGGGAAAATGAAGAAGCAATCCCCATCCTCAAGCGTGGAAACAGGAAGAGCATATACTAGTTCTGAGTGTGTCAGCTTCCACAAGCTGCTTCCTGTGATTTCATAGTGGTGGTGTTTTTGTCCTCCCCCTCCTTATACATATTTAGTAACCTGAACATTATACCACATGCCATAAAGCTTTAAACTTGTGCTATGTGGCAAAAGCATGCATTTAGTACTCAACCCAAATGAAAAGGAATCTGAGCATACCATATAATCCATTAAAAATATAGGGTAATTGAACAAATAGGTTATTATAATTGCTCCCAGGCCCTCACACACTTATTCTAAGTGTGTAAAATCGTTTAAGACTCAACAATCAGGAGAGGACTAGCACTCAATATTTGCAGCAAACAAGTTTAACTTCATCACAAAAAGAAAAAAAAAAGGTAAAATAATTTATGTTTGGGCAGGAGTTTGCCATTTTTACAGTACTTGCTGGAAGGTTACATTTCTTCTCTCTCTTTTGTAATGGACAGGGGACTTTATTCACTCTGAATATGGCAAGCTAATGCTGTTTCTTGATAATCTGCTGTTACAAAATTTACATGAACCTCATTGTCACTGTATTGGAAAAGAGAAATCAAATTAAGTCCTATTATCTATACAGTTCATTTTCAGAACAGATGTCCTGTTACTATGTGCTTATAGCACAAAAGTAACACTTCAGAGTAAAATGATGCTATACATGCTGGATGAGGCTGGCTCTGGAGCTAAACATTTATAACATACTTAAAATGAACTATTTTAAAACTGCTCAGACTTGCTCTCATGTGGGACAGAGCACAAACTTCTAAGTGATGAGGCCAACTTGCATACATGAAAAATGCATTTGTAAGTTGCAAAACAGTGGGTGCAAAGTGGTATAAAAAGAGTACAAATGCATGGTAATGCACACAGACAGAGCAATAGCAAGTGAAAATGCTGATTTTGAAGTGTCAATTTTTGTGGATGCATATTAACATTGACTTTGGGGGAAATTTTGCTCTAACGGTAGCATGGTCTAAACCAGGGACCCTACAAGAGTTTTTTCCAATGGCAAGTTCAGTGATAGTATGTGAGACTATGAGACAAAAGGTAGTCCTAGTTGCTGTGAATTCTTTTATCAGACAAGCTCGGCTGTCAAAACTGGCTTTTTTTTTTTTTTTTTTTTTTGTTAAAATCCTCTTCATAAACTTCTATGTAAAACTTGGAGAAATCCACACTCTGAGGTCCCCAAAAATGCAGAATGATGCTCAAAAATTTAATTGTGTAGCTAAACCTACAAATAATGACATTGAAAAAACAGCTTGGCTGGTAAACCATTTTCATTTCATTTGCAAGATAATGGAGAGATGATTTGATACATTTCACTTATAAGTATAGAAACAATTTTTTGGGGTTTAAAATGCTAAAACAGAAAATATTTCACAGAATTTTACAATTGACTGAACTGCAAATCTTAAAAGGGTTTGCCTGGATTTATCTGAAAATAATATCCAACAGCTTTTATAAAAGTTCTTTATATTGCTTCCTCCCGCTTCACCTATATACATATAAATACACAGAGTCCTATGCTGTATTTAGAATTATGTATTACTGTAATGAATCTACCCTACTATATGTCTCAATTAAAATCTGCCCCAAATTGTGCAATTCTTGGATATAAATAGGGTATTTTTACTGAAGCTGTATAAAAATCTTCAAAGAGTGTATGATGTACATTTATCCTAAAACATTATGCTAGCAACTTCCTGTAGACACTGTAGACACTGTTACTCAGATTACTGGAGCGGGTATCCCCTCTACTGGTCCTAGCCATTAACTGACCACTGCTGCCACTACTGGTAGGTTCAGGACTCTCTTTACAGCACAAGAGATTGCCAACCTGTCTCTGACACTCAGACGAAGCATAGTAATAAATCAAAGGATCAATGCAGCAGCTTACACTGCTGATACAAGCACATAGGAGATAGGCAAAATAGATGTATTCTAACTGGTGGTTGTAAGGAAAAGATATGTAATGAATTAATAAAAGGACATTTGTTGGTCCAAAACAAATAATAAAAATAGAGAAAACAGCTGCAGACAAGAGTAAAGCACGTGTCTTCTTACTTTGTTTTGCAACAATATTAGAAGAGATAAGACATTGGATGATACACACATAACAGACCGCAGAAATTATTAATGGCACAAAAAAGAAAATGGAAGAGAAAATGGAGAAGAAATTACGGTAATATATCTTAAGTTCAGATTCTTGTAGCACATCATGGCAGGTTGTAATGTTTAACTCAGATATTTTCATAGTTTGCTCTGTGATGAGAATGGGTATAACACCAACTATGGCTATAAGCCATATTGTAAAGCAGATCAACGAGGCACGCATTAATGTACGCCATGAGAGAGATTGCATAGGATACACCACGGCTAAGAAACGATCAATGCTTATAACAGTCATCAGCAGTATTGAACAGTACATATTACAGTAGAAGGCAGCGGTGATGAGCCGACACATTTCAGGTCCAAACACCCAGTTGTTTCCAGAAAAATGGTATGCGATCTTAAAAGGAAGGACACTTACAAACAATACATCCGCAGAGGCCAGATTCAGCATGTATACTATAGCTGGCTTTTTAATTTTCATTTTTATCAGGAACACAAGTATTGCTGTGATGTTCAGAGGGAGACTCAGCATAACCACTAAAGTGTAAACTGAAGGAACAAAACGAGTCAACCATTGACTAGTCAGGTATCTTTTAGCATCATGAGAGATGAATCTTGTTTGTGCTTTAGTTTGATTGGCTTTAGTTAGACTGCTTAATCCTGATCCAACTTCTGAATCACTTTCAGTATCACTGTCGATGTCTTGAAGAGGTATATGTTCATAGGCGTTATCTTTGTGATAAGATGCAAAGGTTCTTATCCGGTGCGTGCCATTCCAGGAAGTGGTGTCTGAGAAATAAAGAACATGAAGATTAGTAGGCAAGATATTTGCTTACTATTTGCAAGCTAGAAAACTATTTCCCAAGAGGAAGGATGGCGTTGTGGTTACATCATTGCACTGGGACTCAGGAGATCCATTTTCAATTTCTGGTGCTGCTAGAGATTGCCTACATGACATTTGACAAGTAGCTTAATCTCTCTTTGCCTCAGTTACCCATCTGTAAGATTTGGATACTTCCTCTCTCTCCTCCCTTTAGCTGTTCTCTGTTTATATTGTAAGTGTGACGGGTTGGATCACAGAAACCCCCTTGGGAGCTGCCACCCGATGTGCAAAGACTACCCCTGCTTCTGTTTTCCCTGCCAGCTCAGGACTCCAGCACCCTGTCTTGCTGAGCCGGACACTCCCGTCTGGCTCCAGACACAGACCCAGGGTCTGAATCACTTGTCCCAAAGNATTATATTGACTTATTATCAAGTTTTTATAAAACCATATAGACTGCACAACGTCACAGTAAGCTCTTTAGGACAAGGAACTGAAGTGTGCAGGTGAAGCCATGCTCAATGAGACCCTGATCTTGGTTGGGGCCTCTAGGTGCCATGGTAACACAATTAATAAATCCTGTTACCCTTTGACTAGCTTTGCTAGAATCTTCCTACAATTGTGTCAGAGGGGTCTAGTGTTTCCTTCATACTCATGCATAAAACTCCCAATAGTAGCAATAGTAATGACGTGCACATAGCCAGAAGAGAGTATTTACCACTGAAATATTAAGTTTAAATAGGGTCCTGCCACCAAAACAGTTATAAAATTTCAAACGATCAGGATACTTTTGCCTTCTCTGGAAGAACCTCATTCACCCCCATATAGGTTTCCCCTCCCTTTGTCACTTACATCGGACAACGAGTCATGCCTTGCATAGTCCCATCCCAACGGAGTGACTTTTACCCTTGTTTTCATCATAAGATCGACAAATTCAATTTAAATAATTTTACAATTGTATTTGTTATCAGAGGGGAATGGCTCTGGGGCCTACACAGACTTTTTGTGCATTTGGGAGGATCCTGTGGCACTTTTGAAACATAATGGAGGCATTCTGCAGCATGGTTCAGTGACTCTGACAGGGAATTAGGAGAGGGTTTTTGGTAGAATGGGATAGATTTGTAACAAATTATTAATTCCATTTTTTTATTGTGTTGAACATGTCTAAGGGCTGGTCTAGAGGGGGAATGGACCAAAACTGCTACTGTGCAATGGCCTCCATGCTAAGAGTGCCTTTTTCTGATTTAGCTTAATCCTCTTGGAATAAGGCCATGTCTACACTGCAGGTGCTACTGTGGCACAGCTATAGCACTGCAGCTGTGCCACCGTAGCAATGTAGCGTATATGCTTCCTACACTGATGGAAGGGGTTTTTCTGTCGTTGTAGGTAATCCACCTCTCTAAGCAGTGGTAGCTAGGTCAATTGAAGCATTCTTCCATTGATTTAGCCGCATCTACATTGGGGATTAAATTGGCATAGCTACGGTGCTCATGGGATGTGAATTTTTCATACCCTTAAGCCCCATAGTTATGTTGATCTAACTTAAGTATAGACCTGGCCTAAGAGTGTCCACACAGGGAGCTATTCTGCAATAGCTATTCCAGTCAATTTTCCCCTGTAGACAAGCCCTAAATTTTGCATGACTCGGCTACTGCCCCACCTCTAAGGAATAGTGGATATCTATGCAGGTAGTACCAGCAGGACTGCGAGAGTGGGCTGAAGTGTCCCTGGAGAACACATGGCAAGCAGACATGCCTCTTTAAAAGTGGGGTGCATGTAAACAGGACGTGCAGGAGAGAGGACCAATAGATTCTGCTCAGCCTGACATGCTGAAAACTTTAGACTCACAGAAGGTTGAGATCAGAGTTGGGGATGGTACATCTCAGGACTTTTGTTGTTGTAAAATATCAGTATCTTGTGAATGCTTTCAAAAGTATAGTGTCTGTGGCTAAAAAATTCCTTTGCAAAGCCTGTGTTCCTTGTTTTCCTGCCATGTTAGAATCATAGAATCATAGAATATCAGAGTTGGAAGGGACCTCAAGAGGTCATCTAATCCAACCCCCTGCTCAAAGCAGGACCAATTCCCAGCTAAATCATCCCAGCCAGGGCTTTGTCAAGCCGGGCCTTAAAAACCTCCTGTTGTCCTGTTGTCCCCAAAGGGATTAAAAACTAGAAGCCCAGATAACCCACAGCCTCAGTGGATTCTGGGGAGGCTGTGTAAGCAACTAGGGTGGGGGGTCAGGAGGATTGAAGCAAAGGTATTGAAGTAAAGACAGAACCATATAGATTCCAATAGCACTTCTGTGCAAAAACTTTTAATCTTTTCACTTTATTTTTCAAGCTTAGTCAGGGTGCCTAGATGCCCTTGAAAAATAACTGCTCTAAGTTCACAAGTTCCAATCAGCACAGGCCAGTAAGTTTTAAACTATCTGACAACTGTTCCGAGGGCCATGTCAAACATACAAGTGATTTCAGTCCTGTACTTAACCTCTGTCACAAATGACACCCCTGGGTACTGGTCGCAATAGACAGGACAAGGATTATATTTGCATGGGAAAGAAATTAACTTCTCATCCCTAGAGACTTCTTCCAAATCAGGGTTGAGGGACATATTGTGAAAGAGTGTGAAGACACTTCTGGTGTCTGTACTGCACATCTGTAGATAGAGGACTTCAACTCCACTATTATCAGTACAACAATTCTTTCTTTCCGGTTTCACAAACAGAGCACGCTGGCCAGTTAAACTGGATTTACAGCTGCTTTGCATCACCAGAGCAGCACAAAGCAGAGTATTGGTTAATCTGGCCTTAAACCCACCTCACTGTCCTCCTCACCTCCCTCAACACCAGTAAACAGCAGCATGTAGAGCCCAGGGAAGGAGAGCTATGGCTGTGTGTGAGGTGAATGGGAATGTGGGGAGAAGGAATGTGTGGGAGCTTGATGGAGGGCAGAGTCTCATAGACTCATAGATTTTAAGGTCAGAAGAGACCGTTATGATCATCTCGTCTGACCTCCTGCACAACGCAGGCCACAGAATCTTACCCACCCACTCCTGTAACAAATCCCTAATCTATGCCTGAGTTACTGAAGTCCTCAAATCGTGGTTTAAAGACCTCAAGGTGCAGAGAATCCTCCTGCAAGTGACCCGTGCCCCACGCTGCAGAGGAAGGCGAAAAATCTCCAGCGCCTCTGCCAATCTGCCCTGGAGGCAAATTCCTTCCCGACCCCAAATATGGCAATCAGTTAAACCCTGAGCATGTGGGTAAGACTCACCAGCCAGCACCCACAAAAGAATTCTCTGTAGTAACTCAGATCCCACCCCCATCTAACATCCCATCACAGACCATTGGGCATATTTACCTGCTAATAATCAAAGATCAATTAATTGCCAAAATTAGGCTATCCCATCATACCATCCCCCTCCAGCCTGACAGTTCACCTTTCACTATGACCTGTTGTAGTCTCCCCTTTAACCAGTTCCTTATTCACCTTTCAATTTTCATATTGATCCCCATCTTTTCCAATTTAGCTAATAATTCCCCATGTGGAACAGTATCAAATGCCTTACTGAAATCAAGGTAAATTAGATCCACTGCGTTTCTTTTGTCTAAAAAAAATCTGTTACCTTCTCAAAGGAGGAGATCAGGTTGGTTTGGCACGATCTATCTTTTGTAAAACCATGTTGTATTTTGTCCCAATTACCGTTGACCTCAATGTCCTTAACTACTTTCTCCTTCAAAATTTTTTCCAAGACCTTGCATACTACAGATGTCAAACTAACAGACCTATAGTTACTCGGATCACTTTTTTTTCCCCCCTTTCTTAAAAATAGAAACTATGTTAGCAATTCTCCAGTCATACGGTACAACCCCTGAGTTTACTGATTCATTAAAAATTCTTGCTAATGGGCTTGCACTTTCATGTGCCAGTTCCTTTAATATTCTTGGATGAAGATTATCTGGGCCCCTTAATTTAGTCCCATTAAGAGGGAAAAGAAGAGCTGGTTTTGGGGAAGGGGGCTGTGTTAGCCAGACCTGTGCTATGTGAAGTGGGAACCTGGGGTAGAGGACAAACTCAAGTCCTAATGTCTCTGTACTTTAAAGGGTTCCTCCTGTGGCTCCTGTCTGTTTGCAGTGCATAGAGAAGCCAAGAAAACAGTGCTAGGGACAGTTTTTCGTCCATTGATGTCCAAGCTAGCATGTGGCTGGAGAACCTTTAACAAGCAGTGACAGCTGGAGCTGGGTCATCTACCAATGAGAAGTCTTGACGTGAGTCCAATCTCTTTCACACTACTGATTCATTACAACCAATAGAACTGTAGCATGGAAATTACCGGTAGAGGATGGGTGATGATTGATTGAGTTACTTCTGATGTCATGATGTCTGTAGTTAAGAGTTAACCAGAAGAATTGACCTTGCCTATAATTTATATAACTATTACAATTAAATAACAATTGTTAATAGTTTAACTAATGTATGTAGCTTATGTACAAGATTTCAATAAATTTTAAACTACATGGAAAGTTTTAAGAGTCTACAAAACAGATTGTATTGGCTGGATCATTCAGGACAAAAAAAAAAAGGTCAGACAGATCACTTTTCTTTAAGGATCCATTTTAAAATTAATTTTAACTCTAATTACTTGTTCATTCTCAGAAAATTAATTCTGTACTCAAAAAGAACTCTAATTTGGGGGAAACTACAATGTATTCTTCATACAAAGAGGTTTAATCCCTTCTTTATGTGCAAAACTCAACTCAACCTTATTAACAGAGCAGTGAATAGCACTTCCATAATGTATTTTACTGTGTTTAGTACAGAATTTCAACCTCTCAATCCTGAATTTAAATGACAGTTAGGGAATCTCTGCACTGAAGTCTGTTATAGGGAAGACACTTTGGTCTTGAGCGCACAGGTAATGAAATGTTGCTATCTTTACGGTATGACTAAAAGGCAGCAGAACTGTACAGAATGCTGCTTTACTGTGTGTGTGTGTGTGTGCGGGGGGGGGGGGGCGGGAGTCACTCTAAATTTAACCTCACTCATTAACCTGGGGGCAGTGATGCCAAATCCAAGTGAAAGTCAGAGGAGGTGGGAACAGGTATTCTTACTTGGTGGTGTGGACTCTGTTTAAAGTGTCCTAGAGACCAACTGACCCTCCCTTGAGCTGATCAGACTTAATTTAGAGTCCTTGTTTCTGCTCAGTGATTGCCAAAGCTGAAATCACTGATAAGTAGGTCCAGGAGTCTGAACTATAGGCCTGGTGAAAAACAGTGCAGAAGGTGCAGCAGCAGCGAGGCTCCCCGCTATCTAGGGAAATCATTGAGAACTGGGCTAAGTGATGGAACCTCAGAACATACCATTGTGGCTAGAGGTAGAGGTGGCAGCAGCAGCATGCAGCAGCAGAGATAAACGTGACAGCAGTGAACAGCAGCAGAGGCAGCAGCAAACAGTGGGAGCAACAACAGCAGCAGAAGTATTGCTTGACGCCCCCTTTCATGGATGGGAGGTGAACCCATATGAACACACCCCTGAATTCTGGGACTTTGCTGACTTTGGAGAACCAACTGTGAGTTGGATGCAGCAGAGGGAAAAGACTGCCATCCAAGATACTGGGGGTGGGTGTTTACTTATGGTTTGGATGCTTTTGAATTATTGTTGCAGGATTTTTCCCAATTAGTGCTGAATTCCTCTCCATTGTAATAAAAGTTGTATTTGGTTATACGCAGACTCAGTGCTTGTGAGTGGGGAAGTATTGCTTCTTCGAGGCACCAATGGGTGTGTTTAGTTTTTCCAAATTTCTGGGGTGGGAGCTCTAGTCGGTTCTGTTTTGTAATGCTGAGAGGACCTCAGAGATATTGAACATTGCTGCTGACACCACCTAGCGAAAAGGTTGCAGTGATCATTTGTTAAGCCCCGACAACGTGTGTGGTGCTGTACAAGATAAGAAGGAAAACTGGAAGTTCAGGGCAGAAAAAGTTTCATGTCTGCATTTATTTTAAAAGCAGCAGTGCTCAAGCAGAAAAGTGAGGACATTCAGAAGCTTTCTGAGGCTTGTGACAGCAAAAGGAAGGGGAGGATGAAAGCTCTTACATGACGTCAGAATAAAAAATAAAAATGATTCTGATGAACCCTGACCTGAAGCATGAGGCCTTCGCAGAATCACCAGGAAACAAAGAACTCTGCATATACAGTGGGATATCAGACACAATGGGATATCACAGCAAAACTACTAGGAATACAGTAGTTGTACTGAAACCATTTGAAAACTACTTATAAATATCCAATGCTATGCTACCGTTTCCTATCCTATCACATACTTGAGGCCAGGAGAGTCGGGGCCCCTCAGGGGGTCACCAGGTTATTACATGGGGGTTGCGAGCTGTCAGCCTCCCCCCCCAAACCCTGCTTGGCTGCCAGCATTTATAATAGCGATCAGTTAAAAATATTTTTTTTATATTTAAGGGGGAAGAGGGGTTGCACTGAGAGGCTTGCTGTGTGAAACGGGTCACCAGTACAAAAAGTTTGAGAACCCCTGCCTTAGGCAATGAGTTTGAAAAATGGAAAGTGATATGATTTGTCTCTAAAATTTATTTGATCATATTTTATTATTCTTAATAACATAAATAATATTTGAGAATTCAAATCTTTCAATAGTTATAGTCATGGCATTATATCACTGAAATAATTATCCCTGCTTTCTCTAGGCGCTTATCCAATTCTTTGGAAGAGGTCACAATCCCTTGTTTATCATGACTGTCTGTGATATTATCTTTGCTAATATGACAAGACTGCTTAGAATAAAATGCCTGGGCAATGGAATTAGTAAAGTTTAGTGGCAGCGGAGAAAGAGCAGGATGAAACATTCCATCTTGCTCTAGCTGCTGTGTAGCTGAAACATTGGTTTATATTGTCATTCCTCGGCTTCTAATAAGGACTTTTGTAAGTAAATAAAGCTAAGTAGTACACGTATGAGAGTTCTAGTTGCCAAAAGTTGCCTGTGATCTTGGCACAGGTTCTCAAACTGGGATCTGCTGAAGTGATGCACAGGGCTCAAATAAGTGTTCTCAAAATCCTTTTTATTTATTTAAAACAAACAAACAAAAAAACACATTGCACTGTATTCCATAAAGTGCAATATGATGGGTCTAGCAAACATTGCTGGCCCTCCCAATTAGTTTATCAGCCTTTGTTTACATTAGAACTTTATTGGCAAAACTTTTGTTGTTCAGGGGTGTTAAGCCCCCCCAACAACAAAAATTTTACCAATGAAAAGCGCCGGTGTGAATGGCACTTCGTCAGCAGAAGTACTCTCCTGCGGGGGTGGAATTTTTTGGCGTCAGGAGAGCTCTCTCCTGCCGACAAACAGCAGCTACACTGCACGGCTTTTAGCGGCACAGCCATGTGACTAAAAGCTGCATAATGTAGACATAGCCTCAGTATTTTATTTCATCTGGGGGTGGGGGGGAGAAGCAACAAAAATCAAAAACAAAAGCCACATCAAAGCAGCTCTTTACACATGGAGCAGTCTGCAACGCAGAAATTGACTGTGACTGTGCTATCTTTGTGATTTTCCCTTTAAATCCATCTCCATGTCTGAAGTGCTACTATTAGAGTATGGCCATATGAGAAGAAGAACAAGACAAGAAAAAGTAAAGACCATAAAAAGGAGACATAAGTTGGAAGACTCAAAATCACTGTCATTACTGACACTCAGCAAGGAAGCAAGATGACTTTCTACACCGTTAACACTAATGCTTTTCAAACCATCTTGAAAATGTACCACCCCAAACACAAGATCTACTCATTCACCCTATATTATGAAAAAAAACCCTAATATTTTACTCATCCATCAAACACACTAAAAACTTACTTGCCCTTGGCAAGCTGAATTTTCAAGACTCCATAACAAAGTTTTTAGAGGGAAGCAGATGAATATATCTAATAAGTATAAAACAATTTAATTTTTCTAAGTTTTTCATTTATTTATCTGATAAAATAGTAAAAACTCTCATTTTTAAGCTTCTCTTACTAATTAAGATCCTTGCTTAAAATCATCTTTTGAACAAAAGTTTTCAGTTAAAAACATCTGAGAATTACCTTTTCAGCTATATCAAAGTTAAGTTCTTGAAATCTTTCCACCAATTCTCTGGACTGGCTTCATTTAAGTATATTTATGCTTTTTTTTCAAGTTAACTTCCCTTTTTATTAAAAGCATAAAGCATTGTATTTGCAGCACTGGAAATCGATCCAGTTCATCCACAGAACAAGTGCATCACAAGCAGTACAAACTTCCTCACTTTGCCACACCAGTATACTTATAACCTGCTCAGAACAGATCCTTCTCCAAAGATGGAAGGGTAATTCAGTCTCCAGCCTCCAAGATTCATCTATTGGCCTGACTACCAGAATCTGAAGAAGAGCTCTGTGGAGCTCAAAAGCATGTCCATCACCAACAGAAGTTGGCCCTGTAAAAGATACTACCTCACCCACTTTGTGACTTTCAGAACAAATCTGTAAGCTTTTTATATAGTGCCATAAATGTGCATAGCACTTTATAGACAAAGACAAACTCCATACCCTAATGAATTCACAATCTATGCTAGCTGTAATAAAGTTTTTCTGATGTGGAAACCTGAACACTGTGGCAGATAACTACCTCATTTTACAAAGGTGACTGAACAATCATTAGCTCCTCAAGAGTGACTTCTGATTACTACTGCCCACAGCTGCATTCATACCTGTGGCCTGTTGGTGAAAGGCTCTATGCCCTTTTACCAGCCCCCACGGTTTTATTGCATTGATTAACATATTCAATATGTACATAACTAATTCTTTGGCCATTTAGTAGTAAACACAAACAAAATAAGAAAGTTCAAAGGTCTGGGTGAAATATAGTTCTGTATGACAGAAGAAAAAAAAAAAAGAGTTGCTTTTGTAACAGGAAACCGCATGCCTTCTGAGAAATGGTAACCATTTATTGATTTTGTTTAGTGGGACAAAAAGGCTAAAGTTTTTCCATTAAACTGGATAACTACCTTTTTCATTCTGTAAACTGTAGCATTATAATTCTCTTTATAAGACACAATAAATAAGAATTATACATTCTTCTACTCTATGAATGCCCTTTAACAGTCAAACGATTGCAATTGCAAGAACATAATTTACACCTTTTTTGGAGGGAGTTACAGGGACACATATTTATTGTTTCTCTAAGTGAAAAGCAACATTCAACAATATATTTTTATACTGGCATTACTTGGCATAGATTTTAACTAAAATTAATAATAATAATCTAAAGCTCCCACACTGGAAAGTTAGTCATAAAAATATAACAAGCACCTTCCAGGGAAAATATAATTTTAAAAATGTCATACAGTAAATATCTTATTGTATAGCGTCCGTTTATCACATACTCATGAAGCACTAGTTGAATCAAAGTCTAATTAATTTTGTTCACAGCACAGCTCTGACATTGCCAGAATCCGACAATGGTTTAGACCCATGTAATTTAAAATATATTATTTTAAAACAATTTTCTGTTACTGTTGAAACATGTCTGATGTATGTTAAACTTATAACATCAATAAAAATATGCTTTAAAAATAGCATTCATTCCTATCGCCATCATACAGTGATGATAGAAATATACATTAAACTGCTAATGCATATCATCCTAAAAACTAAAACTCTACCCTAATCTTATCCTAAAACAGTAAATTTAACTTAAATTGTATTAACTAAATGTTTAAACCTCAAGGTAAAATGAGATCTAAATCCATAATAAAAGCTTTTCAAACACACAAAACATACACACATGCACACCTCCACGTATCAAATTTTCATTGATGACAAGAATTGGTTAAGTACTCCTATTGCCATACACCTCTACCCCGATAGAACGCTGTCCTCGGGAGCCAAAACATCTTATATCGAACTTGCTTTGATCCCCCGGAGCACTACTTTACTGCGTTATATCCGAATTCGTGTTATATCGGGGTAGAGGTGTATTTGCAACTGACAATTTGATGCAGCATCATCCACATACAGGCATAGTATCAATGGAAAAACTTTTGCTACTAGCAATGGTCATTTATTTTCTGTCAATATATTATTTATTTTCTGTCAATGAAAACGTTTTTTTTTTAATTTATTTAAAGGTTCTGTTACAGTGTTTGCAACTCAGATAGGGTAGCACTGATGCAGGAGAACTAGAAAGTGGAACTGATTAGTCTGTCTTTATTGGCCAAGCTGAATAGAGAGTCAAAAGTAAACAGCACACATGTTTTTAATTTAAAGAAATTAAATTTGTGCCAATACCATTTTATGGAATATGCCTTTCCATCTGTAGATCTGAAAACCCTTTAACAAGGTAGTTAAGCAATATTATTCCCATTTTATAGAATAACAGAAGTGTAGGACTGGAAGGACCCCAATAGGTCATCTAGTCCAGACCCCTGCACTCAGGGCAGGGCTAAGTAATAACTAGACCATTCCTGATAGGTGTTTAGAACATAAGAACGGCCATACTGGGTCAGACCAAAGGTCCATCTAGACCAGTATCCTGTCTTCTGACAGTGGCCAATGCCAGGTGCTTCAGAGGGAATGAACAAAACAGGTAATCATCAAGTGATCCATCTCCTGTTGCCTATTCCCATCTTCTAGCAAAACCGAGGCTAGGGTTTTGTCTAACCTGTTCTTAAAAGACTCCCCAGTGATGGAAATTCCACAGCCTCCCTAAGCAATTTGTTCCAATGCTTAAACTACCCTGATGGTTAGGAAATTTGTCCTAATGTCCAACCTAAACCTTCCTTGCTGCAATTTAAGCCCATTTCTTCTTGTCCTATCTTCAGAGGTTAAGGAGAGCAATTTTCCACCCTCTTCTTTATAACAACCTTTTATGTACTTGAAAGCAGTTATGTTCCTCCCCAGTCTTCTCTTCTCCAGAGAAAACAAATCCAGTTTTTTCAATCTTTCTACATGGGTCATGTTTACTAGATCTTCAATAATTTTTGCTGCTTTCCCCTGTCCACATCTTTCCTGCAATGTGGTGCCCAGAACTGGACACAATACTTCCAGTTGAGGCCTTATCCGCACAGATTAGAGTGGAAGAATTACTTCTCACATTTTGCTTATAACATTCCTGCTGATACAGCCCAGAACGAAGTTTGCTTTTTCGCCCCCCCAACAGCCTTACACTGTTGACTCATATTTAGCTTGTGATCCCCAATAACCCCCAGATCCCTTTTCCCAGTACTCCTTCCTAGGCAGTCATTTCCCATTTTGTATGTGTGAAGATGATTGTTCCTTTCTAAGTGGAGTACTTTGCATGTGTCCTTATTGAATTTCATCCTATTTACTTCAGACCAGTTCTCCAGATCATTTTGGAATTTTAATCCTATCCTCTTCTTCCTTAGAGAAACTGAAGTTCAGGGAAATTAAAAGACTTAAGTTACACAAGTAGTCAGTAATAGAGCCAGGAACAATATTCAGGTCTACTGACTCCCCAGTCCACTGTTAAGGAGATAACTGTCTGCAGCGATTTTGCAGCCTTGTGTTTCTCCAGGACATTAGGGAGACAAGGTGAGTTACTGGGCCAACCTCTGTTGGTAACTTTCCCACACCCGAAGAAGAGCTCTGTGTAGCTCCAAACTTCTCTCTCGCCAACAGCAGTGGGTCCCGTAAAAGATATCAACTCCCCCACGTTCTCTCCAAAGTGGTGGGGTAACACAGCTAAACACAGTCTAACCTCATTGTTCCTTAAATAAGCAAACCCTCCTGATGTCTCTGTGGAGAGGCGGGGATTAATTCTAGTCATTATCAGATCGGCTGGTCCCGGAGGCGCTAGGAGCGATGTTAGGAGAAATAGGGGGGGAAGCCATGGTTCTGAGTAGCTGTGTCGGATGCACGAGCGGGCAGAGATCCTTGGCTGCAGGCGCTCAGGGGAATCCTGCCCAGGTCCTATCACTGCAGCCCCAGCTAATCCCGCTCCCTACTGCCCGTGCGTTGGTTACTACGGGGGAGCCCCTGCAGCCCTCGGGTCAGGCCCGCCGCCCCCGTCATTGGGGGGTCAGCGCCGCGCTCCTAGCCCCGCGGGCTTGCTCACAGCTGGGGGCCCGACCCCCGGCTCAGAGTCCCGGACCGCCCCGGATCGGAAGGTGAGGGATGCGCGGAGCGGGACTCACCGTTCGCCGGCGGGGAGAAGGCGAGCAGGGGGCCGAGCAGGGCGAGCCCGCCGAGTAGCAGTAGCAGCAGCTGCCTCCCCATAGCTGCCTCGTCCGCCGGGCCCGGGGCTCTGCAAGCTGCCGCCCGCCCGTTTCTCCCTGGGCGCAGTAGGAAAGAGAGTGCGGCGGGGAGGGGTTATAAGCGGCCCCGCGGGGGGGGGGGAGAGGCAGAGCGACTGCGGGGGAGGCGGTGGCGGTCGCTCCCTCTGTCACAGCCGCATACGGCAGAGCCCCGCTCCCCTCCGTCCCCCTGCCGCGGTGTGCGTGTAACAGGCTTCACGGCTGCCCTGCTCTGGCGTGCTGGGGAAGCCCTTGACACTGCCCCGCCGGTCAACCTCCTCTGCCTGGGGCCCGGGGAAGCGCCAGCTGCGTGTCCTCACCTTGCTCCCTGGAGTTCCCCAGGGCAGGAAAGGAAACAGCGGAAGCAGGATATAAACTCCGCTCAGGGAAGGGAATTTTCTGGCCCTCACAGACCAGGCCAGAGCTGAGCCCTTCTGTCCCCACAAGCAGCCAAGGTAAGCCAAAACGAACTGTCCTGATGCTCAGTGGAGCGCTGGGGTACGTGGCTGGCAATGGTAGTGACATACCCCTGACTAGGGAGATTTCATGTTATTGCCACACGTGTAAAACCCTGAACCTTCTCACTTACCTCTCTTGCACAGGTCCTCTGGTGCAACCCACTCAGTCAGTCACAGCTTGGACCTGGGCTTCCGATTTGATGTTAACAGTAAACCTAGGGGTACATCTACACTACAGGGGGGAGTCTATTTAAGATACGCAAATTCAGCTACATGAATAGCGTAGCTGAACTCGAGGTATTGCAGCCGACTTACCCCGTTGTGAGGACGGCGGCAAAATCGACTTCTGCGGCTTTCTGTCGGCGGCGCTTACTACCACCTCCACTGGTGGAGTAAGAGCGCCGCTTCGGGGATCGATTGTCGCGTCCCAACGGGACGCGATAAATCGATCCCCGAGAGGTCGATTTCTACCCGCCGATTCAGGCGGGTAGTATAGATCTAGCCTAAGTCTCTGTCTAGAGCAGAGCATTAGATCACTGTAGCAGTGATAAGAGCTCTGCCAAGCAACTAGAGTGTAGTCAAATCAAGGGTATAGGTCTAAGACCCACGGCCACCATCAAAAAAACATGCTAAAGGACTGCAGCATTCTACCCCCAGGACAAGGAATAGAGGTTCTAGTGAATCATATGCGAGCCTTGGTCATTGATGCACTCGTCCCCAAATGTCCCTTCGTCATTGCTCACACAGATCTCCTTGCTTTTCTAGCACTCTGCATCAAATGAAGAGACTGGGTTGCAAACTTGAGCACTGATAGCGGAAAACAAAATTTTGGAACAAAGAATTTCTCCAGGCCTCTACTGAGGTATTACAGGGATACCTGCCTTTCAATCAATAGAAGGCAGACATCCATTCTCATCCTCCTGGGCCTCTCTGCAGCAGTTGACATTTGTCTACCTTGTGAGAGGTGGAAGGAGTCCATGGTAACATGCTAAAATGATTTAAGTGCCTCAGGGAAGGATGTACCCAAGCAATAGTGATGGGAAACTGAACATCTGCTGCTAGATCCCTCACTTGTGAAGACACACAAAGGATCAATTATTTCTTTGGTCCTATTCAACATCTGCATGCTGCCACTAGGTGAACTAGTAAGACAACATGGACTCAAGTGTCAGCCATTTACAGAGGACGTGTAGCTCTGTCCTTCGCCATATACAATCTAAGCACATTAGCTAGAGGTGTAGGTGATCCAGCCAGCTTTCCATGGTAAGCCACCAGCAATAGCTGTGGCTAAAGCATCCTCAATGCCATACCTATGCAGCTATGATTACTCTGCCTCTAACCCAGTTGAAATCTGCTCCTATTGCTGGCCACCTGCCTCTGAGTCTCACAGTCCTTCCAGAAAACAAGAAGTCATCGATTTTAAGGCTAGAAGGATCTGCCTTGATAATCTTCTAACCTCCTACATAACACAGGCCATAGAATTTCACCCGGTAATTCCTGCAATTGAGAAAATTATTCATCTTTGCAACGTAAATGACCCACATCAGATGCAAAAACTTGTGACTGAGCTACAGCATCTTTCAGAAAGACATCCAATCTTAAATACTCCCAAGTGATGTATTAGCCACTTCCCTTGGTAATTTGTTCCAATGGTTAATTACCCTTCCTGACAAAAAGTTACATCTTGTTTGCCATTTGAATTTTTTTAAAAACTTTGTCTTCCAACAACTAGATCTCATGATGTCAGTCTGCAAGTTCAAAGAATTCCCCGAAATCAGGTAATTTCTGCCAATGTAGGTACTTATAGATTGATCAGGTAGCCTCTTACATTTTCTTTTTGATAAATTACAGAAATTGATCTCTCCATGGCTGTTTAGGAGTTTTCCAAACCTTAAAAAAAAAAAAAAAAAAAGTTGGAGGAATTTACAAAATTATTTGAAGTGTGGACATTAAAAATAAACAGTCCTCCAGTAGAGGTATCACTTATGCCTTACAGAGGGAATATTTCCCTCCTCCTACTTGATACTCTGTTTTATACATCCAAAGATTGTGTTAATCAACTGCACTGTAGCAAAAAGAGCTATTACCTCCAAGTCCTTTTCAGAGTCACAACTTATGGGGGCAATCCCCCATTTGATAAGAATGTCCTACATTCTTTGTAACTAGATGCATAACTTTGCATTTCACCATCTTAAAATGAATGTTTGATTGCATCAACATTATAAAATGATCCACATCATTACTTACCATACCACCAACCAGTGTGTCAGACTTTATCAGCAATATTTTATAATTTTATTTTGGGTCATAGATAAAAATATTGAATGGCCTTGAAGGACTTCACTGGAAAGAGCCTTCATTGATTATTTCCCATTACTTATGTTTTGGAATTTATCAGCCTGTTTTTAATTCCTTGAATGAATCATACTGATTTTGCATAATGCTATGTAAGTGATAATATAATGTGGTATTAAGTTAAATACCTTATAGAAAACCAACTACATAGTTACCTTTATCAACCAGATTTGTAGTCTTGAAAAATATCTAGTTTGACAAGAGCCATTTTCTATAAAACCATGTTGACTTGTGTTAACTATATACTGTCCTTTAATTCTTTGATAGAGTCCGATATCAGCCATTCCATTATTTTGCTTGGGACCAATGACAGGCTAACTAGTGTATATATTTTCCAAGTTAGCCTGTTTTCCCTTTAAAATATTGGCTCATCAGTGCGCTGGAAGTTCCCCAGTTTATTTATTATACATTAACTGTCCAGAGAAATCTTTAGTCAACTCCTCTAGAACTCCTTGGTGCAAGTATTCAGATTGCTGTTTTAAAAGCCTGTTACTGTAGTTTTGTTTAATGTCCTTAATTATTGCCTTAATAAAAAATATTTCATTGTCATGAGACTCATCTATCATCCAGCTTTGTTCCAAATCTAGAACAGATATTGCAGACTTCTGCACTGACAATTTTACCATCTCCATTTAGTAACTGACTTATCCCAGTGTAGGGATTTCTTTTTGATCTCAATGTATTAAGAAATTCCCTAACCTGACTGACCATAGATATTTTATCAATATCTTTAGCCTCCCTTTTCAGTTGTCTACACTTCTTAATTTCTACATTATAGTCAATGCCATCAACCTCCCCTTCCCCACTTATATATAATTACTGTTTTCACCTTCCCTTTTAGCCAAGATTATTTTTTATTCTATTTTTAAATAGCCATAGGAGCACTCTTGTGACTGAAGAGTTATGGCCTTTTGAATATCAAGTGTTCCTAAACAACTTCCACTTTTCCCCCACACTTCTGGTTAAAATTTTTGCTCTCAGTCAATTTTTATAATTATTTTTAGTTTTGGGAAACTAGCCATTTTAAAAGCAACAGATTGGAAAATTAAATCAATTCAAGTTGAACAATGACCAAGAAATTCTGTTTGAATTGAGTGCTTCACTTAAAGGATGAGGAAACTCTAAACTGTTAAATATATAATTAGATATTAGAAGTGGACTACACTTTTTAGGACTGCTAGTGCCATCCACCAGGCAGTGCAAAGTTGTTCCTTGTAGTCAATTGTGTAGTGATTCATCTAGTCTCCTTCAGAGATCCAAGCAACAAGGGCTTGTTTGGGTGAATTCTCTATACATTAAATGAAAGTTACATAAAAAAATCTCATAACAATTTGAAATCTATCATTTTAAGTTAGATTTAGACATTTATGTAGAATAGTCTTTAGGCCCCATTTAAATCAATGGGAATTTTGCCATTGACTTCAGAAAGGCCAGGATTTCACTCAGTCTCCATCACGTGGTTTCTCCTGAACATTAATACACTATGGATTAAGTCAGCATTATAAATGTTCTAACTTGTAGGTGTAAATAAGTTAACAGGAAGTCAGAACAAAGCATTTAAATCTTATGAAAAAGTGTACAGTAAATATTGTGAAATATTTTGTTTGTAGAGACCGGGTAGGTCAAAGCTGGGATTTACACACTAACAGGAAAAACTAGAAGTGATGGTGGTGTACTTTATAGTACTGAAATTTATCCATTTGATTTTTAAATCTTATGTAATAACAGTGTATGTCAGGGGTGGACAACCTCCGGCCTGGATCCAGCCCACTGCTTAATGTAATCTGGCTTGCGGCAAGTCTCTGTGCTGCGGACTGGAAGGCCCAAGCCTGGGCGCTGCCTCCCCCTCCCCCCGGCAACTCCCGGGCAGAGGGGTGATCAGAGAAGTTCTGCATGCTACCCCTGCCCCCAGCGCCGGCTCCGCAGCTCCCATTGGCAGGGAACCTTGTACCCCCTGGCCGCCCCTCCGCCTCAGGGCCAGACATGCTGGCCACTTCCAGGAGCGGCACGGAGCCAGGGCAGTCAAGGAGCCTGCCTTAGCCCCGCTGCACTGCTGACTGGGAGCTGCCTCAGGTAAGCGCCACCTGGCCGGGGCCCACACCCCAAACCCCATCCCAGGTCGGAACCCCTGCTGCACCCTAACTCCCTCCCAGGCCCTGCACCCCTACCTGCACCACAACCACCTGCCTCACTTCAACCCCACCTGCCTCACTTCAACCCCCCCTGCACCCTAACTCCCTCTCAGACCCCAGACCCCAACCCCCTGATCCAGCCCAGAGCCCGCTCCCGCACCCTGAACCCCTCATTTCTGGCCCCACCTCAGAGCCATGGGGAAGCCCCGAGCCTCTGCTCTTCCCCGTGGAGCTGTATGGGGCCCGTGACTGATTTTTTTTCTGTAGGTCAGTGGCCCCGGATAGAAAAAAGGTTCCCCACCCCTGCTGTATGTCAACTGCACCACCAAGACTCGTTATATAAAGTAGTCAGCGTGACACTGGTAGACCAGCTGCCAGCTCTTGCCAAAGATGTAGGCATTAGCTGAGCACTGACAAATTTATAGCTGGAAACCAGACCAGGTCACCTGTACGTTAGTATTGTTCAAGGCAGGTGTTGTTATATGGAAGTGTTTAGACTCTAAAAAAATGCTTGTAAGTTGCTGCATGTGTAATCCACACACCTTCTGGGTGTGGTGTTGTCCCCCATCTAGTGGCACCAAGACCACAGAGAGAGAGAGAGAGAGAGAGAGAGAGAAAATGAGTCTGCTTTACATCCTTAGCTAACAGCCAGTTGGCTTTTAGCTCATGCGGTAGAGGCTCATGCTTTAATTTCCAGAGGTCCCAGGTTCAATTCCGATGATCAGTGTCTGTCAGTGTTACACATGCATGAAACTTACTTTTAAAGTCTGTATCCCGAGCTATAAAGTTTTGCTTTATAACTGTAAAAATGCCTGCTCTGAACCTGTTAACCCAGGAAGGACTGGTTCCCCTGCCCATCAAGGAGGACTGTCAAGACTAATGGAACATTGTGAAACATCGTGATGCAAAGACTCTTACACCCCTGAAGGTGCTACATGCAAGAAAGCGCATCCCATCAGTTTGAATTGTGGATGAATATTCTTCCTCTCTTTGCTTTTTGGACTGTCACAGGGCTGAAGCTAGGAAATAAAAGCAGAGATCCCCAGGATCAACCTAGGTTAGCCCTAAAAGACATTCAGTGTTGATGGATTACTACATCTCTCTGGCACCTTTTGGAACCATAGGCTGTAACTCATGTGTGTATATATGTTGCCTGCTTTAACCTGTAAATAACTTATTTGTTTTCCCTAGTTTATAAATCTTTAGTTTACTACAGGATAGGCTACAAGCATTGTCTTTGGTGTGAGAGCTAAGATATAAATGGACCTTGGATAAGTGCTGGTCCCTTGGGACTAGGAGCAACCTGAATATTTTGTGATCTTTGGTGTAAGTGACCATTTATCACGAAGTCCAGCTTGCCTGGGTGACAAGATAGTCCCCTGGGGCATTCCAGTCTGTCTGTGACTCCATCGTAAGACTTTTATTGCACTCCAGGAGTTCACATTTGTTACTAGGTTGGTGAAATCTAATTATAGAGCAAAGCACCAGTTTGGGGTGTCTGCCCTGCTTTTTGACAGTCTATCCTGAGGTTGGTGCACTCACTCAAGAGCCACTCCAAACAGTGTGACAGTCAGGATACCCCGATATCATCTGCTTTTTTTAATTCACTCTCGAAAATGAATATTTGCTGGATCTAGTAATTCCACAGAACTTCATTGTCTGTCCATCCATCCTTTTAAGCCTTTGTCATGTTCAAAAAAGTATTATTAAAAATTGTTGTGCCCACTGTATTTATAACTATCCACTGGATGAATGCTCTCCCTCTTTAAATGTAGTCATTTACCAGTAAAATAATAATCACATGAAAGTTATCAGTGTTCATCTGTTGCTTTGGGAAAAAAGATAATGAGAGGTTTCAGGTCACAGTGGACTTATCAGCTTTGTAAAACCATTGAAGAGAATGGGACGTTTCCTACCTGATAATTTTCTCTGTTAGCAGCTTTTCTCCTCACTCATTCATGGGCTACTGGCCCCCACCTGTGGAATTCAAAGGTGGTCCAGTGTTGTTGCCAGAGGCTCCAGGACTAACTTCCGCCCATCAGGAGAGTTCTTCCAGAACTGTAGAAACATTCCAGCAACTAATCATTAGCATTAAGACAACTTGATCTAACTTATTACTATTAAATTAACTTTAAGACATTATGTCTAAGTGTCCCTTGACAGAAAAATTTCAGTTTATATTCTGGTCGTTTACCAGACTAATAGGGTGGGTTGAATTCCGAGACAAGCTGCTAACAGAAATTAAATGATCAAGTAAGAAATTTCTCATTCTATTATGCAGCTTCTCTCCTCATTCATTACTCATGGGAAGTAGTGAGCAGTGAATCCTCAAACTAGGGAGGGGAAGGATAAGTAGAGATTAAATTATTCTAGTAGAATAATGGGCAGGAATGGAAGTTCCCCCATATAGAGAGTAAAAGCTTTATAAATGAAGCAGTAATGTGGGCACCAACCCAGTAGCACCTGCTCACCAAAAGATACCATTGAAGAGGGACGGAAATTTATTTTGCAAGTCTTCCTCAGATGAGGTCAATACTTCTCCCTCAGTGCCTCTGGGGACTTCTGTGAATAGTTTCCCAGATACCTAGCATGCAGAATTTTTCATCTCTTATCTGCAGCAACCTTGATGTCCTAAGGCCTTGGCATTTTGCATAGAATGAGATGAACAAAATACAAATTGACATAAGTACTTGATATGCTTGAGATATAGCTTTAGAGCTCTAGGAATGCCCATTTATGCCACAACCTCCCAAGGATTAGAACAAAATGATGGGAGAACTATTTGCCAAAAACTGTGGAAAGAGGAGCTTACCTTGAACAGAGAGGTTTCTGGAGCTATAAAAATAACCTTTTCTGTTTGACAAAGGAAGTGTGTGGTTCTTGTACGACCATAGGAACTACTTCCATAACATGCCAGTTGGAGGTAAAGGCAACTAGAAAGGCCAGCCACAGGGTTATCTAATTTGTCATCGTGATTAAACTTGGCACCCAGTACTCTACTGGAGGACCTAATGTGTCTGTCTGTAAAGAGCTGTTCTGACTGGTACCCATGTTTTCTAGGGTGTTTGGTTGTAGGACTCAACCATTTCTCCTGGAGAAACCCATATGTAACTGAGATCACCAGACCTTTGGGATTATAATGACATAGCATCTGGAGGTTAGGGCTCTTGGGCTGGGCACTACACAAACAAAAGAGGCAGTCCCTGCCCCAAAGAGCTTTTGGTTTTCCTTCACACCAGAAATGTAAATTTGACTAGATCAATGAACAAAATATCCTGGTTGAGTTGTGTCCGGATACCAAGCTGTATCAGAAGTTATGGAGAATTCATGCTGAACTACACTTCTCTTCTGATATCCAGGCTGTTAACTGTAAGTGTTCCCAGTCCAAATGAAGGAGTCCCTCTCTCAAGAGGTCTGGTGTTTTCTGTAAGTGTAACGTGGGCTTCTTAGCCATATAACAAGTCCAGAGGGGGCCAGTGGAGAACTAGGAGAACCAAAACTCTCCCTTTTCTTTATCCTTTAAGTGAACTGTATTGAAAGATAGCAGAGTCTTCTCTAGCCAAGACATTATTTCCATTGTTACAGAGAAACTTTGACCTGTGGTTACTCCCTGGTTTTGGAAGGGATATAAAAACCACTCATGCCTCAAATCATAAGTCAAGTCAACTTCTAACAGGAGGTAGAAGACTTCCTCCGTGAGTACTGTAACTGCCCACTACATGATTTCTTGTACCTTCTACTGCTGCAACTGGTACTATTCACAGTCACAGAGAGGATACTGGATTACATGGACAACTAGTTCAATCCCCTTTGACCACGTTTGCGGGTTTTGCTTGTTTTCCCTGATAGAGGTATTGAAATGAACTAAAAGGATGTGTACAGAGAGATTTTGGAAATTTGTCTTCCAAGGATGCTTGCATCCATAGTGAGCATGCAAGGGTCTAGCGTGAAAGTTGGGCTGGCTTTCAATATGTTGTTTGTACTTACCTGCCCACAAAGGGGCAGTTGAATGTTATATGAGAATGACAACTAATTTTGCATTGTGTCAAGTGCATGATCTTATGTCATCAGAAGAAATTTCAGCCACTCAGGGTCTGAATCTGATGCATAGCACCAGCAATTCTAGACATTGTAAATAATTGGTTACTGATGACCCCATAGGAAATAATTGATGCAATGAAGTTTTGGGTCTTTGCAAATCTTTACTGCTATGGTTGCATTGAGATCAAAAGCTCCTCTTGATTCTGAAGAACTGGTGGCGATGTATCTTTTCCAGCACCTGTATTTATGAATGTGTCTGTTTCTCCAGAAGGGGTATGATTGGCATGTTGTATGTGCATAGTTATAGGTGCACAACATGCAACCAGACACTTACAGTTCTAGGTGCGGAGGCTAGACCAGAAGAAGTCTTGTACAGGAGTTGTGAACTCCCATACACAAATGCTCTTTTTGTCTGTGTCATGCTGAGGATTTTGTTGATTTTGAGGAAAATTCATCTTGATTTCCTTGGGAAGCTTCTGCTCCAGATTTCTCCCTCTGCCAGAGTAATAATCCCTTCATGGGTACCCTTGTGTGACATGGGAAGCCCATCAATGTTAACTGGTAGAGGGCATATCATACCATACCTTTCATTAGGCCTGACACACACATCACCCAAACTCACTGTTGTCAGTATTTGTAGCTAACAGTTGTCATATAAGATGTATACAAATTGGTAAGATGCTGGTATTAATATTATTGCGTGCTGTATGTACTGGCAGTGTATAAAGATTATAGACAGGTGCTGGAAATATGTTCCTAAAATGTGTTTGGCAGGCAGTGCCTAAGCCCAGCCTATCCTAGACAATTTTGCCAGGTTGACTATGTCTCCAGTGAAAATTAAACAAGACCAAAGTCAATGAAAAGGATATTTACATGCAAGGTAAACAAAGCCATCAAACAAGTAAGCAAGTAGAGGACCCACTTCAGTATGTTGATGTGGGGAGGAAATGGTGATAGGAATGACAACTCTGGATCCTTTCAGGGCTCCTCCCCTCTCCACCTAGGTCTGTTGCAGGATTTACTCCCTGAGCAAGCTGGATAGCTTCCTCCTCATCCTTAGACTCTTTCCTTGAAAGCTCAGGAACTCCTGATCAGATTTTTCTGCATTGGCACTAAGGCTCCTTGGGGCAGGCTGGGAACCCAACATGCTGGTTTGACTCTGAGCTTCGTATCCTGGCAGTGCAAGGGTTAGCTGGCTGGGAACAGGCAGGGCATAATTCACCCTCTTAGAGCCTCATGTAGGGAACATTGTCTAGATTTAAGCCAGGTATTTGCAGGATAGATCTGCTATACCGGAGTGGGGGACAGAGTAGTCCTGCAGGGAGTGGCTGTAGTGGCAGATCCAGGTGGTTGAAGCCACAACACTGCTATTTACCTGATCCAGGGGAGAAGGAGGCGAAGTTGCCACTACACAAAAACGAATAACGATAAAAGCTTTTAAAATCAAAACGATTGGGAGAAACTGAACTGTCAAACTGGTTTCACTGCCAGAGGCAGAAAATCTGGTTGCCTGAACTGAAGGGCAGAGTTTAGTCCTAGAGGCTCCAGCAACAACACTGGACAACTTCCAAATGCCACAGGTGGAGGGTATTAGCCCATGAGTAATGAATGGGGAGAGAAGTTGGGCCACAGAATTCTCTCTCACCATGTGGACTGTTACAGTAATAAAGGGTGAAAATGATTTAGAAACCAAACCAGCATAATTAAGTAACATTTATTTTACATAGAACAATCTCCAAAGAATACATTTAAAAACTGATTTTATTGCATTTATTTACTGATTTTATTTATTTTCGTACAAAAGACAGACAGGCGCAACTTAAGTATTCAAATACCTCAAGTAATTAAAAAAAAACCCAAAAACCTACCGATCAATATTCAGCTTGCCCCTTAAATTAAAAGGCTGTGAGTAGAAAGTTTTACTTACCCGAGACAGTAGTGCATTTTTATTTAGTAGGAATAAATCACAAAATATATTTTGTACAAGTAAATGTTATTGTAACTTTATAATTACCTACAAAATTTTATTTCAAATTGCACAGGTGTTTGCTTTACAATTGACAACTGCCAAAAAACAGGCTTAGCATTTAACTATTTGCCAAAAATATCCCTTAGAAACAAATTAGGATTTCTTTCAGAGAATACTTCAAAAGTCTAATAACTATATTATGTAACTTGGATCATTTAAAAATATAAATGTTTTCATAGGAAGAAGTGTCTATATTTAGGTCATTGAACTAAATTTATTTTCTGCCTACTTTAAAAACCAGCCCTCCCCTCTGGCCCCGAAATAGCTGAGTGTCACTAAATAATGACATACTTTCCAATCAAAGTTCCAACACCACAGTGAAATCTGGAAATGTTTAAATTAATCTATTTTCTAATTTACTACTGCAGTATCAAATGATGAAAAAGGCACGTAAGTATATTCTTCTGAACAGTTTGGTCTTTTTTTGACATCAAAAACAATGTCCAATGATAGCAACCGCAAACAAATGTTTAAAAGCAAAAATACTGAACAGACATTCCTACTGATTTGATGCAAAGTCCACAATATCTGCCATCTTCATTTGCCATAGAATTTCTTGTTCAACAGGAATATGAGCAGGTTTACATTCACTTTAGCTTTATCAAACATTTTCATTACAGCTACACCTTCATACTGCATCTGAAGCAAATCCTACAGTTAAGAAAAAAAAAGTTAGCCTTGGCTTGGGTTCACACTTTAGGATTCCCAATTTGAAAAATAAAAACAATTGTGGTATTTATTTACAAGTCTAGAGCCTCAAGCTCTAGATGCTTCACAGCTGAAGTGACATTTAGTAACTAATTTTTGACACACTTACTGTACTGTCATACATATAAACTAAAATTATCCCCCTCTGCATACCCAATCTCAGCCTGATCTTAATATCCTACCTCAGTAACACTGTTACATTCCACCCATTATACTATACTGCTCCAATAGTTTATGAAAAATCAGAAAGGGTAGATTTTTAGCTTAAATACAAGTTTATTTAGGTCCAATAAAGCAAATTTAAACTTTACCTGGAAATGGAGTTCCACTTTTTCCATCTGAACACCCAAGAATTTTGCTTTGATTTCAAAGTCACCCATTTCTTCACCAGGTGTGATATCAAACATAACATTTTTAAACCTTAAAAAAAAATTGGATGTATAAATGTATGCCACACAATTTCACATGATCAAGAAACAATAGAGAAAGCCATGAAAACAAGATTTGTACTAAAAGCACTAGTATTTTCCTAAACACAGTATGCACTCATGACAAGTACATAATTTGAAACCATAGATATTACTACTGCGCCTGTGCCCAACAGTAGCAGAATCTAGGAGACTGCAGGGCAGTTTCTGGTTTGGAACAGAAATCAGTAGCGCAGAGTTGGGTATTTTCTTAGGCTATATTTACACTCTGTGCTTTACAGTATAGGAATACAAGCATATGATACCAGCAGAGTGCTCCTGGTGTGAATTCAGGAACCCTGGCAAAGCTGTGCTTTGTACTCGTATACTAAAACCACCTCCCATAAGTAGAACAAGCATACCAGTAAAGGAACAGTTTTGGTAGTACAACTGCTTCTACAATAGGGGCTTCTGCTAGCATAGCTGTATCAGTAAGGGATCACACACCCCTGACTAACAATGCTATGCCAGCCGAAGTCTGCAGTGTAGACATGGCTATAGGGTAATTTATTTACAAAATGTACACACAAGTTCTGTTTCCTTAAAGGGAAGAGGTAACAAATGGCACACAGGCAGCAACCTGTATTGTAGAGTCCCGTTCCTCTGTCCCCAGAAGCTTCTGTCTCAAAACCTCAGTCTCTCTCCAGGATCCCATACAAATCTAACTGCTTAACAAAATTGTGCCCACTGCCCTTTACCTCCCTCTGTCCCTGTTAGTGTCCCCTTCCTGAACTGATCTCTCGTCTCTGATCTGTTCAGCTTTTTAAGAGCCTAAGCAGCTTGGACTACTGCTGATCTTTAACTTAGTATGTGTAATATGAAGTAGAGCCAAGAACACATTTCATCTTTAGGGAAAAGGTCTTTTTAGCTTTATGTACCAGGACACTTGGGTCCTAGCGTATCAGGTGGCTATCAGTGAGGCTCTGAAAATGCATGAGTCTTTGAAGTCCCTTCTGAGAGTGGCCTCTATCTTTCCATCTACCAGGGCATTTGATAAGATATCCTTCCCTTAGGAAGAGATGCTAAGACACCATGTCCTTTGCCAGGGATATTACTGCTACATCAGCCTCAGGGGAGCTAGAAAACATTGTTAAGGTGCTAGAACCAGGTAGAATTTCAGGACTTAAATAGCCTTTTCCCCTTTTGTTGGGTGTTTGCCACTCCTTCCCCAATTACTTCACTGGAGCAACGTAGTAGGGAGATGGAAAGTTCTCTGTTTTGGATGAGTAATAGCTGTCCTTAGTTTTAGCTTAGTAAGGCTTTCTCTGGCTACATCTTGATGGTGTCTTCAACCTTCCTCTCCATGGTTTCAAACATGCCTGAAGGAAAGAACTTCTCATGCTGCTTTAAGTTTGGGTTTTTCACAAAGCCAGGAGTTCTCCAAACAAAGCTCCTTCTTTGGAAGAGAAACTGGAGCTCATGGAAGATGAAGATCTAGGGTACTCTGTCCTTTGTATTTTCTGGTGTTTGGCTTCTTTAAAAATATATATATTCATTTTGCCTTTGGGAATGAAGTTTCATTCGGATTGGGGGCCCACTCTCCCATTGCACTTGGGGCTTTTGATGTGTAGCTCATGTGAAGGGAAGGAGGGAGGGTTGAGCTTTTGCGCTTCTCATCCTTGAATAGGTTATTAGAAAGGAAATGCAAAGAAGCATCCTCCTAAGGGACTGGATTCTCCTCTTTAAAGAAGGCTAGTTGGAAAATATACCAGACTCCTTGCTCTTGACAATAACTCACTTAAGTGAACGGGAAGGAACTCTGGAATTTTTTTTTTAAATAGACCGGACCAGTTGATTGTGAGAGGTGTTAAATTAATGAGCCCCCCCTCAATTTCCATCAAAGAATCCCTGATTAGTACCATGGGGGCTCTAACAAGCCTCACCACCAATGTGAACTGACCCATCCTTGCTGAAATGTCTCTAGAGGAGTCTTGACTAGTGCGTGAAGAAGAATGCAGGGACCTCAACATGTCATTGAAATGCTGCATAGTTTTCTTTAGAAGAACAAAGGTCCATGAACCTTTGAAAAGTGTGACAGAGCTGTCTTTTCTATAGCTTCTGAAAAAGGTCTCCTCACACATGAAGCACTCCTTGATTTTCAGTTTGTTCAGTATGATAGAACTCCGCAGGTTGTCCTGTTTTGGAGGGCGGGAATGACAAAAAACACCCTGAAAATTTTTTGGTCCTCTAAGGGAGAAAGCATGAGAGAAAGGGGAGATATTTTGCTTGCAGGTGTCCCAGAGTTATGAAACCTAGGATATTGGATAATGCAGAAGACTTCAACAACCAATTCTGTTTGCACTGCCAAAAGCAGAGAATCTGGGATAAGGGTGGAAGGAAGCACAGAGAAGTCACGTGTGACCTCTCTCTGGTATTTGCAGGAAGAGAGCTGAAGCCCAAGTGTCTCAGGAGGAGGGAGAAGTCAGGATTCAGAAGCTTCAAAACTGAATTATTTTCACTAATGGCAATTTCAGCATAATGCCTGCTTTACTCAAAAGTTTATTAAAGTGATTGCTCAGTGGATGAAAAGGCAATAGCTGCTCAGCAAGTCAGCTGTATCAGCACTTATTAAATTACTTTAAATGGAACATCTAGAAGTTTGCTATAATGTTGCAATAATATGGTGCCTATTCTTAAAAAAGAAAGTAATTAAGTAGCAAACTACAAAGACAACAGGGAGAAAGTTAATTAGGATATGCAACTGTAATTTCCCTTCCTAATGTATAAAAATCTCTACAGTAATGTGAGGAAAGAAGAATGCTGACATTTCTGAACTTTTACCAAAACAATGATTAGTTAAAGAGTTGTCAATTTCCTTGGTTCTGAGCAGGTTTAACATCATACTCACTGGTTGGTTTGAAGATCTTCAATTTCTAGAATGACACCTTTTTCATGTAGTCTTGCTGCTGTGTACTTTAGTGATGTGTGCTTAAGTTTTTTGCTTCCCTTCTCTTCTACTTTTCCATCTAATTTAATTGACCTCCGAGAATTTCTGTAGAAGAGAAAAGTTTGTGGTTAATCCACCACCAAACACATTTCTCCTTCAGACTTATTTCTTTCCTCTTCTCCATAGTTCTTAGCAAAGGAACGGCTAACAAAGAGTTTAGTTCTTCCTTCACTCCTGTGTGTTCTTCTGAAGGCTCTCGTTAACTGTAACCAACTTTCACATAAAAAAATAAAAATTTAACAATAGAAAGAAACAAACTGGAGGAAAAAAGAAAAGGAACAGATCTGAGCATTACTGGAATTACTATTAGACAGAAAAAACAGGAGACATTTTGTCTGAATAATCTACATATTTTTGTAAAGATTTTCAGCTGCTGAAAACTTAAATTTTAGCAGCTAGTTATATTTAACTTATAGTAAGATGTAAAGTGATAGAAGTGACAGATTTTCTTTCTTTTAAAAACAAAAAAACCCGAAGTCCTTCTCCCTTAAAGAACCCACAACTTATGTCAATAAAACTTTACATTGTGTACTCTTAGTTGTGGCTTTATCTCAAGAGTAATGCAGTAATCCAGGAGTGAGTTATGCAGATCATCCCAGACAAGTGTCAAATACTTGCATCACAAAGCATATTTTAGCAAAGAAATATTTTAAAAAGTTAGTACTATTCTATATCCCTCCACCTTCAAGCAAGTTGCCTCAGAGTGAGAAGGAAAATAATAGTGATGCCCCAATGCAATGTTGCACATGGAGCTTGCACATGCGTACTCCCACTGGTAAACTCCAATTAAACTTTCCAATTTAAGACCAATAAATTGAAAACATACCTGTCAGACTTTTTTTTTTTTTTTTTTTTTTAATATAAAGGCTTTTTAAAAGGAGGCTTCAAAGAAATTTATTATCACTGTCTCCTTTTCGCTGTGAAGTTATTCAACAGTTAGTGACAACTCTGGTTCACTTTTTACATGTGAATTATACTGAAATTTTCAAATAAAAGGTGAAGCCCTCCACTTACATCAATGGCATTTGGAACTCTCTTTAGACATTAAAAAGAAATCTTTCAACTCACTTTCTTGTTAAGTTGTCTAAACAGGTTTTTATATAGGTGTTGTAATAATTTACTTGATCTTCATAAAATGCTGTCTTGGATTGAAGTGCAGACAGAGTCTGTTGGAGTTTCACTAATTCAGCTTTTCGATGATGTCGGTATCTTCTTTGATTTCGGATGTCCTAAGGTAAAAAGTTTTCAATTGAATTGTTTTATTGAATAATAAATTGATTTGAATTTTTAAAATAAAGTTATTTCCTCACAAACCACCATCAAAATCTGTTCAATACTTCTATGACTGAATAGTAACTTATTGCTCACTCATTTACTGGGGAAAAACATGAATTATAATATTGCACTTGCTCATATTTCCCAGAAGTGGTTTTTTTAAAGTGCAGATACAAATCCTATGAGTACAAAGAATAGCATTTAGTTGTGCCAAATGGATAATGACATCCCTAACCCATTTATGTGCAATTTAGTCATCTGCTTATAAAAGCATATTTCTTTTATCATTTATAATTATTTCTGCCTATTATGCTGAAGAGAGAGTCCATGTTTCAGCAAATAAACCATTATTCGATGACCATTGACTTATTTGAGGACCCAAAGAAGTCAAGAAAACTAGTTAAGAAAATCTATAAAACCTTTATTTTGAATGGTATGTTATTTCTTCCAATACACTGATGCTACAGGTAGAGACTTAGTCAGCTTCTTCACTCCAGTGTATATAATTTACAAACAGTGGTGAGGACCAAGTAAATAGGTCAGATTTTAAGAATCAGACAAATATTTGGGATAGGGTGAAAAGCCATTGACAGTTCTAACTCCGTTCTAGGACACTGCAGAATATAAAGGACTTATCTATTCATGTGATGATTATTTTTAGGTCTTTAAAACACAATAAAAACTGTTACTTATAATAACTGTGGTTCTTCAAGATGTTGTAGTTAGTGTGGATCCCACTGTAGATGCGCATGTCTCTTGTGTGTACAATTGGAGTCTTGATTAGCAGTGCCTGAGGCCACACATGTTCTGTGCTTCCTCATGCTCCCATGCAAGGGCATAAAGGGCAGAACAGCCACAATCTTCCTCAGGGCCCCACAAGCAAAAGGCTGGGTTGCTAAGGACTCAAAGCTGAGTTTGAGAGCTGGTCATAGGACCCACACGGACTACATCTTGAAAAAAAAGACTATTACTCACCTTTGCATAGAATTACAGGGTTAGAAGGGACCACAAGGGCCATTTTTTCATTTGTGGGCCCCTAAACATTTTTGAATGGAGGGGCAGACCCTTTTGGGCATTTTAGCCAGTCTGCAGACCTCTGGGGCCCACGGACCACAGGTTGAAAACCCCTGTTCTATAGTAATGACAACTTTCTGTGGATTCCTTAGAGATAGCCTGCAGAGGGGTCCATGGACCACAGGTTGAGAACCACTGATCTAGTTTACCCCCCTAACAACATGCAGGATTTCTCATCACTGTTCTTCAATATATATTGCATAGGTCCATTATACTGTAGATGTACATGCACTGGTGCTGGAGTGTTTTCCCCAGCAGTATCCATAAAGGCCCCACCCACTGCTAAACTCTTCATGCTCCAAAGCCAGGATATAAAGGCTGAAGCATCAGGGAAGGAAGGTGGGTTGTATAATGGACATATGCAACACATCTCAAAGAACAACAGTTATGAGAAGGTGAGTAACCATTTTGTCTTCTGAGTGCTTACATATGTCCATTATACTATTGGCAACTCCCAAGCTGATACTCCAGGAGGCAGGGCACAAAGTCTCATTGGAAGAGGGTCTGTAGGACCACTTTCCCAACATTTGCATTCTCCTGTGATGCAGCAGACTGAGTTATGCCTGGCAAATGTATAACTACAAAAGACCACTTTGCTGCTCTACAGAGGTCCATAACTGGGACATGTGCCACAAATGCTGCTGAGGTCGAACGAGCTCTGGTCTAGTGCACTGAGAGTTTGTCAGGAGACATTACTCCTTTGGCAGCACAACACATTGTAATGCAGCTGGTGATCTATTTTTGAGAGCCTGTGAGAGTTGTCATCGGGTGGCCTCTCATACATTCCGCATAAGATGAAAAACTGGAAAGACACCCCCAAAAAGGCTTTGTCCTACCTAGCTAAAAAACACCAATGTGCGAATGTCCATGGTTTGGAGCTGCTCTTCCTCCTTATGGATACGCAATTTTGGGAAGAAACCTGGTAGGCAGGTAGACTAATTCAACTTAAAATTGGACACCATCTTCAAGAGGAATCTGTGGTGTCGTCTCAGCTGAACCTTGTCTTTGTAGAACACTGTAGGGTGGATTCATGACCAATGCACTCAGATCTCCCACCCTACTGGAAGAGATAATGGCTGCTAAGGTGATTACCTTTGCTGCCAGGTGTATAAACAAGCACAATGGTAAAGGCTCAAAAGGAGGGTCCATAAGCACAGACACCATCAGATTTAAAGCCAGGAAAATGTTGCGGCTCTGACAAACATTCACACCATTCAGGAACCTGGTAGTGATTGGGTGAGCAAAGACCGTCTTTCCATCTATGTGAGGCTGAAATGCTGAGATGACCACTAGAGACACCCTAATAGAGCTAAGAGCTAGCCCTGACTCCTTAAGGAGCAAAAGATAGTCCAGAATTGATTAAATCTTCATCTGAGTCAGGGCCACATTACCAGAGGCTGCTGAGATGGAAAAAACATTTTCATTAACTCAACTAAATAGCTTTTTTGGATGGCTTTCTGCTATTAAGGAGCACATTCTAGACTGCAACTGAGCAATGTGCCTTTTCTGCATTCAACCATGCCGTAAGGTGCAGCACTTACAAGTCTGGGTGCAGCATCCACCCATGGCTGTGTGTCAGGAGGTCTCAGGTTACTGGCAATGAAGGTTTATGAGTGAACAATTTGCAGAGGTTTGAATACCATGTCTGTCTCAGCCAGGCTGGAGTTATAAGAATAATACTGCCCTGATCTTGATTGAGCTTGAGAATGACCCTGGGAATAAGGGGTATTGGCAGGTAAGCACAGAGGAGCTCTTTGTTTCTCAGAAACAGGAAAGCGTCTGATATTGACCCTGGGCTGTGATCCACCCTAGAACAGAAGAAGGAATACTTCCTGTTCCTTCGAGTTGCAAACAGATGTATGGAGAGAACACACCAATTAGAATGCTTGTGTTGAGCGACCATTAGTGTTTCAAATTGAAAGACTTGCCCAGGCTAATTGCCAGGCCAGCCTGGCAGGTGTGATGCGTTGAGATTGACAAAGTTCTGAATGCACCAGTTCCACAACTTGACTGCCTCCTAACAGAGGCTGTCTGACATGGCACCCCCATGCTTGTTCACATAAAACACTGCTGTGGTGGCGCTGAAAAGTCTTGCCCTAAATGTGCATCAGGAACTACCAATATTCACAGAATACTGCATGTAATTTGCGGACATTTATGTGTAACCTAGATGCACTCCCCAACCCACAGTTGAGCCATCCATTACCAAAGTCATGATAGGGCTAGGGAGAAAGAAAAGAACTCCCCTGCACAGGGAGTCTTGGCTTATGGCAGTACTTTGTCGGGGATGCACACCAGCTTGTCTGGATGATGAATCTGAGGGCAATAAACTGACTTGAGCCATGCCTGAAAATCTCTCCGGTACAGCCTGGCATTAGGGGTGGACCTATGTGAATGCTGCCATATCACTTAAAAGTCTGAGGATGGTCATTGAGGAGCCCACAGAGTTCCCATATAGTATGAAATCTGGAATAAGGCAGGAAAGCCTGGCTGAGGTCAAATCCAAGACTGCCCTGATGAATGCAGAAGCAATAAAGTTGACTTTTCATTGTTCAATTTCAGGCCTAGGACATTGAAGAGACCCAGGATCTGAAGGACCATGGCCCTGAGATCCGTGGCAAGCATCACCATCCTGAAACTGAGGCGGTGGATGTATTTGTTCTGTTTACTCAGGTCTAGGATAGGACAAAGACCACCTTTCCTCTGCAGAAGAAGAAAATATGGGGAGCAGAAGCCTTTTCCCCTGAACTCTTGTGATACCTCTTCTATGGGTCCTAGATGAAGCAACAAGGCCATCTGGTTGCAATGTTAATGTGACAAGGGTCCCCTGCAACTTCCTTTATGTCATCTTTCAGTTCCTCCCTACTGTCCTGTAGGAGCTTGGTTAGGAAGAACTTCATCCTTCATGTAATACAGTTATATTTTGTGAATAGGGCCTGATAGTTCATTATATGGAGCTGTACTGAAGCAAAGGAATAAAACTTGCACCTGAACAGATTCCATTTCTTAGAGTCTTCCTCTTTTGGGGTGCCCTTTGTAGTTCTGGATTTGTGTAGAATACCAGTTTCACCAGGAACCCTGGGTTAGGTTAGCCATAAGGAATTCACAACCTTGGCATGATGCTTGGTACCTTTTCTCAATCCTCTTGAATGTAGCAGGAAGAGCGGCCAAGGTCTACCCAAAGTCCCTTCACCAGCTAGTCTATATTGTTGTTAATGAGGAAGCCAATCCTGGTAGAGGTTGAGAAGTTCAGGATGTCAGAGTTTATGGGACTTTTCCCAGATTACTGAGGTTGTGATGTCCAGGGTCTGTGGGATTGGGATTGAAAGGTCCTACAACACTTTAAAGTCCAGTGCTAACGTTGTGGCTAGTGTTACTGCTTCATCTAGTGACAATGATGACTTCTGATGGAGAAAGAGGTTGATGGGGTTCTTCCTGTGTAGCCTCAACCTGTTTGTGGAGGTTATGTGTCTCTGGCATGGAAGGCCTGGCCATTGCTGCCACTGGGAAGTGAGATCTCTTCTTTTGTGATACATGAGAAGGGGATCTGCTCTGAGACATGCACACTGTACAGGCGTTGGCTGGGCTGAGGTTGATGAACCCAGTGCCACTCGTGTTTTGCCTATGATAGGGAGCCACTGGGAACCTCCGGCACCTTCTGTGAGGTTCTCCCCCTTCTTGACATTGTGAATCAATGGCTCAGGGACAGCAACAAGGAATATATTTCCTCCAGTGGGGGTGCCATAGTGTACGTGACATCAGTGCCCGGGGAGATGATGTCTATAGTTGTCTCTGTGTGGAGGATGTCTCAGATGTGGATATCTACTCCTCTACCACTATGTACGTCAGCACTGTGACGAGTTCAACAGTGTGTTTGTAAGGCACGCAATGCCACCTATGCCAAGATCACTCCTTCCCTGTGCTACACTAGTACCTCCCACGCTTGAAGCAACAGAGAACTTGGAGGATTTGTCTCTAGAAGGCTAGTATTTTGGTCCTTCCTTCCGAGGCACTCACTGGTTTCAGTCTTGCTACCACAGGTGGTAAGAGGGAACTGCGGGAGGGTTGCGACCGCATAAGAGCTCAAGGTAGTACATGGTCCACACAGAGCCTGAAGGATGCTGCTATTCAAAGACTCCAACTGTACATGAGGCACATGGACTCCTACAGTGGGTTCTGCATCAGTTCATACTCAAAGGATAAAACTAGATTACTCTCTTAAAAGTATCCATCTCTCAGCCTTGCATATTAAATTATGTTGATTTAAAAAAACAAAACTAAAAGAGTGTCAAAGTGCCCTAACACAAATTAACAATTAAAAAATGTCAGCAACTTTAAAATGATCAATTCAGTCTGGGCTCAGCCAGCTACCTACAAAAAACTTCACACCTATTTGTCTAGGAAGCATTCCCTACACCTACTTCAAAAGCCCTCGTAAACAGATGTCTTCTGCGGCAGGCCTGGAAGGTCATCGGAGCTGGACTATTTCAGAAAAGGGAGGGAGCAAGTTCCGGGATCTCACAGAGGATGCCCTGCCAGATGCCCCTTACCACACCTCTTGTAACAAGGAGGTTGCAGCTTCAGCACAACCTTCTGATTACAACTGTGGCAGCATGGGAGAGAGGCAATCCCTCAGTTACAGTATTAGAAAACGTATCTGGCTATGTATATTTGCAATCAACCAACCTTTTACCTTTTCAAAAAAGTGTTTCTCTCATGACAATAGCTAATGCAAATGAATATATTTTCACATTAACTACACTAAAAGGGCAATACGAGCAAGAATGGGGATTCTGATTTGGGTCAAGGTGGTTGGTTGCTACAAGTTTAACTCTTTATTGAGATAATGGAGAAAAACACCCTCCTTTACGGGTTTTCATCATTGCTGCAGCTATTTTGTCTTATGTCAAAGGTATGTAAGGAAATCCTTTTTCTGACTGCTATTTTTATTTGGTTTCTTAACTTTTAAGCTCTGTAAAGATGAAACCAGTGATTACTCAAAACATTGTGCTTTGAAAAATTTGTTTAATTTTAAATGGAAAAAAGTACCTTACCCTCTCGCATTAGCACGTGCCATTTGTGATGTATGTTTATTGATACCAATAAAAGAGCGACATATAAATATTCATAGTATTGGAGATTGTCAGTTACTCTTCATCACTTATGTAGTGTGGATAATAGAGGAAAAGTGCACACCCTTGTACATTATTCAGCTCAAGCAATCATGTATTTAAGTATTTTAGCAACTAAATTTATTTCCTCACTTATTTTGAGGAATTTCTTTCAAACTGAGATGGAATCATTATTTGCATACTAAGGTGACTCAGTTTGGTATTCTGCACGAGGATGTTTATCACATGTACATGTGCATATGGTGAAAGGGTAGGTGCATTTTTAGAAAACTTAAAAGAAAACAGCACATTCCAATTACCTTAGCAATCTCATTGATGATTTCTTGGTACTTATTTGCTGAAGACACTAATCCAGCCTGTTCCAATGTGCGAAGATTTCTTTGTATTTTCCTTTTTTTTTGTTCTATTGGTAGCTGCCCATCTTCAAGCATAGACTGACTGTGCTTCATTTTCTCAGGAGTTTTGGAATCTAAGATAGCACGTTTCTCTACCACTTTTAAGTGCTCGGATTCCTGGACAAAATATGGAAAAAAACAGTTGCTTACCTGTTCATAACAAATATATATATAAAAAAAGTGTCCAGATGCTCTCACCTCTATGTAAAAGAGATAACTGAGAACTCAGAACAAGACTGTGTAAAATAAATGCTATGTTTATATCCATGTTGACTAAACTCTTAGCATGCCTCTTGAAGGCACCTTAAAGTAAGTCCATTATTAAGGCTATATTTTAATCACGGGTATTTTTAATAAAGGTCATGGGTAGTAAACAAAAATTCACAGCCGGTGACCTGCCCATGACTTGTACTATATACCCCTAACTAAAATGAGGGCTGGGGGGGCGGGGCGCGTCCGGAGGTGCCATAGGAGTGGCCCGGGACACCCACTGGTGCTGGGAGAGGAGAGCTGGGTGGAAGTGCGCAGCCCAGGACCCCCACGGGTGGTGGGGGAAGGGTGCCAGGCAGCAGCTCACGGCTCAGGACCCTCGCTGGTGCAGGAGGTGGGGAAGAAAGAGGATTGGCAGGGCTGACAGGCTCCCTACCCAGCTCTACATGTCCATGCAGCTCCTAGGGGGAGTGAAGGCCAAGGTGGCTCCCCACACTGCCCCTGCCACAAGCTTTGGCTCCACAGCTCCCATTGGCCGGGAACCACAGCCAATAAGAGCTGCGAGGGCAGCGCCTGCAAACATGGACAGAGCCCCCAGATGCCTCCACCTAGGAGTTGCAGGGACATGCCAGATACTTCTGGGGAGCCCCCCCTCCGGTAAGCACTGCCCTGCACCCCAATCCCTGCCCCAAGCCCTGAGCCCCCTCCCACAGCCAGTGCTGCCGGCCCAGGTACTGCCTGGTCTGCTGGGGCAGCCCCGAAGTCAGCCACACCAGTCACTGCAGAAGTCATGGAATCTGTTACGGACACAGCACATTATCCATTATTAATGAATTAGTAAATTTGTTAGCTGGGACATAGAAAATGTGTTTGAACTGCAGTCCCACGGACTGATCCAAAACCCATTCAAATCAGTGGAAAGTCTCTTATGGACTTCAACAGGCTCTGTATCAGGGCCCACAGTCCTTAAAAGTGCCCTCCCCCCATTTTTTTTGTTTTAAAAGATAACATTTTGGCTTTTCTTGACATCACTGATATAGCTTGTGCATCCACTAAATATTTCACGCTGCAACAGTTGAGAGAAGTCTGCAGAAGACAAGAGATTCCCACGCAATTCCCATACCAAGGAAGGCGACAGGCAGTTTCCCCACATGGTTGTTTGTTTATATTGCATAAGCAAAGAAGCTAAATGGGAAAATGCTTGAAATTAAGATCCTAGTTTTTTTCTCATGAAATATGTAATAAGATAACTTACATTGGTGCATTTGATGGTATAAAAATCAAAGACTACAGACACTTTCATAAACTATGTTAAAAATAATTTCATGGATACATGACAGTACAACTTCAATCAAAAAGATCAACATTTTCAATTAGGAATAAGCCCTGTGATCTAAATGGGACTTTTTAGTAAGACCCGTGAAATAAAATAGCTATCTCTGAAGTTTAAAACTGCATATTAATTTCTGATTTTAATTCCAAGTTATCTACATGAAAGAAAAAAAGGAACCAAAATAAAAAAAACTGATTTCCTGATAGATCTGAAGAATTTTTAAAAATATGTATTTTCATTTTATGATTTGTTAGGTTAAAAAAAGAATATATTTCTCCATTGTTAATGGTCAGAGAAATTTGTTACCTATTTTAAATACAGGACAAGGTATTAAGATATATTATATGAAGAGGAGAACATTTACCTGTTGTGCAGAAGCTGGTGTTTCTAAGATTTCTAAGAGTGTATCTCCTGGTTGTGTTCGTATCACATCAACTACAAGTCTTTTTGTCCTTTTCAGAGAAATAAACAATGGATATTATAAAACAGCTGTCATAGGAAGCATTTAGTTTTCTCATTTGTGACTCAGTTAAAAAATTAAAAGATCACACACACACACACACACACACACACACACACAGTGTTGATATTTTTTCAAAGGTATTTTAGATTTCAGAGCTTCTATTAACAGCAGTATTAAACTAAATAATGGATTTTTGATATGTGCATATTTTTGTACCAAAGTTTATAGGCTTCTGTTCCCTTTATTATTTGGGAGATTCAATCATCATGGTGATAGATGCTATAATAAGAATCTAGATAGCACAGGTTCATTTGTATCACTTAACTTAGGACTGAAAGTGAGAGATGGAAACACAGATCTTTCCAAAGTCTGACATATGCATAAATCTTTTATGAGCCACCTGGATTTATACTGAATATTTAGAAACCGACATTTGCTGAACTTCAGAAACAACATACAAATTAATAATGTTTATTACTGTGTACTGCTTAAAGAAAGAGGCATCTCTAGGAGCAGAGAACATGCATCATTTTCTTACGAGAAAAAAAAAATTCTAAACAAAAAGGAAATTGCTATGTCCTGATATTTAAAGTGGTGTTTTTTTGTGGTTGGCAGTGGTGAGCTGGAGCCGGTTCGCAGGAACCGGTTGTTAAATTTAGAAGCCCTTTTAGAACTGGTTGTTCCGAGACAACCGGTTCTAAAAGGGCTTTATTTAACAAAAGCTCCAGCAGCTGTCCACCCCGGCTCCAGCTCACTTCCCCCTCCTCCCCTGAATGCTCCGCCCCCTTCTCCTCCCCCTCCCCTGCTTCCCATGAATCAGATGTTCGCGGGAAGCCTGAAAAAAGCAGCAGGCACGCAGGTAAGCTAGGGCGCGGGGGGGGAGGTGTGGCTGGCCCAGCCAGGCCGAGCGGCTCCCTCCAGCCTGGCTCCTGGTCCCGGCCGAGCAGCCCCAGCCCGGTCCCGGCTGAGTGCCCCCGTCCCATCCCAGCACCCCTGGGCCCCGCGGCGCCGGTGCCGGCCCTGGCCCCAGCCCGGCTGCCCCTGGCCTGGCCCTCGTCCCGGTCGAGCGGCTCCAGGCAGCGCGGTAAGGGGGCGGGAAGCAGGGAGGGGATGTTGGAAGAGGGCAGGGTAGTTTGGGGGGGTGGATAGGGGTGGGGTGGTCAGAGGGCAGGGAATAGGGGGACTGAATGGGGCAAGGGTCCCAGGGGAGCAGTCAGGAAGGAGCAGGGTTTGGATGGGGGCAGTGGGGGGCAGTCAGGGGTAGGGGTTCCAGGAGTAGTCGGGGACAGAGAGAAGGGGTGGTTGGATAGGGCAGGGGTTCCGGGGGGCCATCAGGAATGAGAGGAGGGGTTGGATGGGGCGGCAGGGGGCAGTCGGGGGACAGGGAAGGGGGGAATGGGGCAGGAGTCTGGGGGGGGGCAAGGAACGTGGGGTGTTGGATGGGGCAGGAGTCCCCGGGGACAGCCACGACCCCCTCGTGGGGTGAGGAGAAGGGAACCTGTTAATATTTTGGCAGCTCATCACTGGTGGTTGGGGTAAGAAGTTATCACAATTCCTGCTGTCTTTTCATTCCACAGTTATTCCAAGAACATCCTGTTACACAGCTCTACTACAACACAATACACTGTTACACAAACTAGGTACATCTCTTTACAAGCTAATAGCATAAGTAATACATAGAGATTAATGGATAAAGAGTAATGTATAGTATATGCCATGCTTCAAAGACAAAGAAAATGTAACAATAGGGTTTTTGAAAAAAATCATTTTGAAGTACAAGCAGTGAAACTTCTATGTTAAGTCCTCAAATAACAACTGTTTTTATCTATGTAAACCACTGTCTTCATTTTCAAGACTAAACGTTTATATCCAACAAGAAATGGTGAGAAAAGATTTTATGGTCTTCTATTCTATTACTTTCATTCTTACTTGACACAAAACATTTGAGTTTGGATCAATTTTTTATTGATGTATTAGAAATTCATACATAAGGAAAAAGGCAATAACTCCAGAAATGTCAGTAAACCAAATTACGATATTCTGATGCATACATAGCTGGAGCAGGAAGTCTGCTCAACCTACAGGAGGCGAGGTAGCAATGTTCTATTCTCTCTGTCCATAGCTTCTCTTTACTGCATGTGACTGCTCAGACACACAGAATAGCTTCAGAGGGATTCATTCTGCCAGCTACTGCTCCTGAATTCACTCCAATACGCCAGTGAAGCAGAAGCTATTTCAAAATGAGTTTGCCCTAGCTATACTCAATTCAAATTGGTCTCCTTCTGTAGCTACCTTCTCCAACCTTTGGTGATCTTCCTAGAACTTATTTCAGCAGACAGAAATTTATTACAACTATTTTATGGACTCATTCAGGAAAGGACTTAAGTACATGCTTAACATTGACTCAATGAGTCTTGGGTATGTGCTTAAGTTCTTTTCTGAATCCAAATGCTTTTCTGCACTGGGGCCATAGTTAATGGACTCCAAGTGCTGTTTAGGAGGAGAATGAGGTGCACACAGGGTACAGCTGTATACAGAACATATCCATTTTCCTCCCCAGTCACAAGCAGAGGTGCTGTCCTGCGACCAGAATTGGGCAAAACTACCCCTGGATGAAGTTCTCCTTATGTACCGCTTTTTCATGCAAAAAGATATGCATATAAAACACTGGTACAAGACAGCACCGAATATTGTCCTTTGAAGAAATGTATTTGCAATTTTTTAACTCGAAAGTCCCAAAGGTTTCCTTGAATTTGAATATTCTAAAGATATTTTTAAAAACCTAAAATATTCTAATGAGTTTGATAGAAGAGATGCATCATTGAATTTGTAGAATATCTAGGAACAGTTCATCATATACAGTATATCTGGTTGTATACCTAGACGCATACCATTTCAACATCAATTATTTAAATAATGGCAGAGTACACCTATGAAGTTTGCAGATGATACCAAGCTGGGAGGGGATGCAAGTGCTTTGGAAGATAGGATTAAAATTCAAAATGATCTGGACAAACTGCAGAAATGGTCCGAAGTAAAATAGGGTGTAATTAATAAGGACAAATGGAAAGTACTCCACTTAAGAAGGAATAATCAGTTGCGCACATACAAAATGGAAAATGACTGCCTAGGAAGGAGTACTGCGGAAAGAGATCTTGGGGTCATAGTGGATCACAAGCTAAATATGAGTCAACTGTGTAACACTGTTGGAAAAAAAGCAAACATTATTCTGGGATATAATTAGCAGGAGTGTTGTAAACAAGACAAGAAGTAATTCTTCTGCTCTACTCCATGCTGATTAGGCCTCAACTGGAGTATTGTATCCAATTCTGGGCACCACATTTTAGGAAAATGTGGACAAATTGGAGGAAGTCTAGAGAAGAGCAAAAAAATGATTAAGGTCTAACAAAGATGACCTATGAGGGAAGATTGAAAAAATTGGGTTTGTTTAGTCTGGAGAGGAGAAGACAGAGGGGACATGATAACAGTTTTCAAGTATATAAAAAGCTGTTACAAGGTGGAGGGAGAAAAATTATTCTTGTTAACCTCTGAGGATAAGACAAGAAGCAATGGGCTTAAATTGCAGTAACGGCGGTTTAGGTTAGACATCAGGAAAAACTTCCTGTCTGGGGTGGTTAAGCACTGGAATAAATTGCCTAGGGAGTTTGTGGAATCTCCGTCGTTGGAGATTTTTAAGAGCAGATTGGACAAATACCTGTCCAGGACGGTCTAGATAATACTTAGTCCTGCCGTGAGTGCAGGAAAGTGGTCTAGATGACCTTGCGAGGTTTCTTCCAGTCCTACGATTCTATGGCAGTAGAACGTTTCAATGAATGTTCCTTTTAAGGCAGGAAAGCTAGTTGTCAGCTGAGGTAAGTGTATTTTCATCTCTTGAACAAAAATACACTGGAAGTTTAATTCTACTTTTGGAAACCTGACACCTCCTTGGAAACTTATTAACAAAACCCTCATGTGTCATGCCAGATAAGCTTTAAAACCACAATACGTTCCTCAGATTCTTTAGGTTTCTGAAGGGAAATTAACAACATATATGTATATTAAACTAAATGGAATGTGCAAGTCAGTATGAGAATTAACAAGAAAATCTGTCATTTACACACCCACACTGCCAGTCCATCAGATATTTAAAAAACATGAGTTTTCTTTTGACCTAGTTTCTAGAAATACTTAAACATTCCATGCTCATGAAATTCCAATATACTTCACAAAGGAAACAGGACAAGAGGCAAGTTTAACTTCAACTCAGTTAAGGTTCAGTTAGAAATGATTAGCACTTTCTGAGAACCAGGCTCTCTTTCAGCATTGGATACGAAACTGAAGTCCAGGTGTACAGGGTAATTTTTATAATACTGTACCTAAGTTTTAAGCTACGTATAAGAACAGATCTAAGAGCATAAAGCTCAAAGTATAAGACTGGGGGATCCAGTCTTCTCTAATTTTCATGTAATTTTTAGTTGTGGAAATATTAAAAGAATAATGTTCTTCAGTCACCTAAAGACTGAGTTAATGCTGATCAATATAGATACTTATTTTTACAGCTAGTTTACTTCCTTTCCTCTGTTTCAGTTACAACTAATGAGTTTTGCTTTTATTGACCATAAAGTACTTTTGTATTTAACTGGTGAAAGCGAGTTAGTTGAGGATTAGACCAGGTAAGAGAAAGGATGTTGGTTGGGAGGGCGAAGTCACTGGTCACTATGGCAGGTGTGATGTCCTCCCGTTACAGAAGTTGGTCTGGGAGTCATTCTAGGTCACTGACCTCACCAAGTGGCATATTCAGTCTTGGTTTGGACACAGTTGTGTCTGGCAAAAAAAAGTGATCCATGACTTTGTAATCTCCTGATTGGATTATTGAAATTAAAAAATACAGCATAGAATGCAGCTGCTAACTTCGTACTGACAGTTTTTAAACGCACCCATTTTTAGTGGACATATTTATTATAGTAGCTACTGAAGTGCGCAACCAACTTGGGGCCCCATTGTGCTAGGCACTGTACAAACAGATAGAAAAAACAGACAGGCTGAGATGGGACACAGCCAAAGATGAAATGATTTGGCCAAGGTCACAGCATGTGAATGGTAAAGCTAGGGCTAGAACCCAGGCCTTCAGCTCTGTGCCTTATCCACTAGGCAACACTCTCCCTCAAGGCAATGGAGAAACTAGTCTTGTTCAAGCAGAGCTTAAACAAGTCTTTAAGAATCAGAACTTCTTATAAGAGATTATAAAAATTTATTATATTTCACACATTCATGACCTTTATCTTTGTTTTAAAAAGCTACAGTTCACTAACTCCAAAAGAAGCTACTTCTAGAGAAATAAGTTAGGGCATATATTTCCCAAAATATCTAATTAGTGCATGAATATTGGAATATGAGCCCCCCTGGCCCAGATTGGTGTAGGTAAGAGGATTCTGAGCATTTTAGCAGCTCATCTTTTCAATTGTGAGAAGCGCAGTGTATTTCCACCATTGCACTACTGTTATGAGAAGTGTGCGTGCCCTAGGAGTCATTTAACAAACACATAATCCAAACTAGAAGTTCCTGTAAACACTCACTGTCCAATTATGCACATAAACTGGTGGGTTAATATCTGTGGTTATCACGAATACTATACACATGCATTACTATTTTACAAAAGCACCAGTCAATATACATTTTGAAACCATCTCCCAATATGATTAATAAAACATACTTTTAAAGAGTGATGATTTAATATTCATAACAGCTTGCAGACTGTCAGCTACCTAAACTCATATTCACTATTTAGATATAGAGCAGATGCAGCATGAAAGTTTCTCTAAGTTGCCCTACAAATGTACAAAAGTCCAGTTTTGCAGGAATCATATTTAGTGAGATGTTTGAATGGGAATGAGGCAAAAAACTGTTCCTAGCACTGACTGATACCCTTATGGGTAGTTTCAATTGACACACCAACTGGATGGCCAGTTTTTATAATTAATGTCTATTCTAAAAGGTGCAAGAGTTATTGTACAAACATCCTAAGTCAGCTGTGATTATTTACAATTGAAACTGTAGTTCAACTCTGCATAAATCAATCAATTTGAAAAAGCTCTTTAAAGATAAGATTAGCAGAAACTGAGAAGACACTCTCTCACAAAGAAAGAGCATGAAATATAGATACTGAAAGATTGCAGAGAGAACAAAACTTAAGCTTTAATTTAAACAATAGTTTCATGCCATCGATCCCAATTACAGAAGAAACTGGTTGCAAACAAAGAAAAAAAAAAAAGACAAACTGAAATAAAATGGTGGCACTACTAAGCCATATAGTAAATATCACCACTCACTCCAATCCCTTTCCTCATCCTTCATCTCTACATTGTCTATGTAAGCTTTAAGTTGCTCAGGGCTGAGACCTTGTCATTCTGTCTGTAAGTTGCCTAGACACTGATGTCATAAATAATACAAATGTGTTGAGATGTTCCTATATGCTTACCTAGTGTTTTGTTTTAGAAACTACAGAAGTCATGTAAGTAGCTTTACATCAAACTACATATGCAAAGTTACCAAAAAGGACCCCCGAAGTGTTTGAAAGTTACGTTTCAGATCAATAAGCATGAATAACTGCTGTACTGATGGCAAACCAATCCCTTTCCTTTTAATTTAAATCTTTATCTCCTGGACCATAAAACTGTATGCTCAATGTGTGGGAAATTCTAGAGGCAGTTCTCTCTACCAGCTAAACTGTAAGATTTGTTCAGGGAAAACATCCTTAAGGTTAAGAATTGTAGAGTGTGTGCTTGCAATTGTAAATACTGTGGTAAAATGACTTTCCTGCAAAGTAAAGCTTCAGTTGCCAGTCAATAAAGCTAAATTACTTTTCAGATTCAGTAAGTACATTAAAAATATTAACAGAGTCCTGTGGCACCTTTAAGACTAACAGATGTATTGGAGAACTACGAAAGCTTATGCTCCAATACATCTGTTAGTCTTAAAAGGTGCCACAGGACTCTGTTACTTTTTACAGATCCAGACTAACATGGCTACCCTTCTGACATTAAAAATATTGGTGTTCAGTATGAGCACTGCTGATGAGATTGTAACTGCACTATAGGCCTGCATAGAATGAGGTTTAATTTTAAAAGACTGTCTAGCCAGCCCACAGGTTGTGAAAAAAAAAGTGTGAAAATAGCAGTTTTAGAAAGTTAGCACTTGCATCCATTTTCAATAGTGAAAAGAGATATTGAACAACTCATAATTTGCAAGTAGGTTAAATGTGAATATATCCAATGAAATAGGGATGAGGTTAATTTAAAAATAAAAATAGCTATGCAGAACTTTTGATATAATGCACTTGCCTACAGGTTTTACCAATAGTATTTTTCAATCATCTGAAGAAAAAGGAAGCCAGTGAATATTATTCTCTCCCCCTGGGTAAGTCATGCAATGTTTGTGAGCTAAGAGGACAGTAACATCCTGTACAAATACTGGTCAGACAAACATTTCCAAGTGTTTTCAATTTAGAGGAAAGAGGGCAGAGTTGGATTTGCCTTCCAGTCTAGACAGCAACTCATCTTGAATTATGGAAAAGATCATGTGTTAGGACAGTATCTATTTCACAGTGTGCAATAATGCAAGTAGCCATAACTTCGTAAGAGCTAAAATATCGATGTTTTACAAAGTTTGTTTCAGACTTCGAAAGATTTTGGATGGGGTGGAGACTTGACTGGTCTATTTGATACAGATCCTTCTCTTTTCAGGTCAATAGTCTGAATCTGAGCTAGGTCCATATGACCTAAACTAATAACCATTTGATGACCTATGTGAAATGTGCTGGTAGTTTTTCTGACACCCATATAATGAGCTTGCTAAGGAAATTTAATATATCAGAAACATGCTCATTTCTACATTTCTAATTGATAGGAGTTAAAATTCTTATTTCTTAATTAAAAGTTAGTTTAATTATCTGTTACAATGCTAAGGATATTACAAACTGGAAAAGAGCTCAAACCACTGATGACAAAAGGCTTACGTTACTCCTGAAAAACAAGTTAATCTTTGTGTGACGCACATCAGCAATATTATAAAACAGAACCTTCTTAATACAAGAAAACAACACAGAATAAACTACATTCTAATGAATGAGGAAAATCTGTCCTAACATGTCAAACTTCAAAAGAACATTAAACCTTTCAAATGTTACTTTTCATTTAATGAAATCCAACAATATCAAATCTTTAAGCATCAAAAGGTATTTCATCACCTCTGCCCCCCCCCCCCCCCCCCCCCAAAAAAGAGGAGGTAAAAACCATAATGAATTAGAGGTACAATCTAGCTATATACACATCTTACTGTTGTATTCATGCTTTAAACTGTTTTCTCACGGTTTCCCTCTTGCCAGGTCATACTTCACTCAAGTCTTGGTTATTATGTCATGAGCAACCTCTGCAGCCAATGGCAAAGGGAGGAGAGACAGTCCAAATGTGGTCCATACTAAGTGAGTTTGTAATTCCCCGATCTAAATAAGTGTGTTGTGTTTTTCAGAACACCACTATTCCTATTAACATTAATAGAAGCTGTGGGTGCTTAGCACCTCTGAAAATCAAGAAACTTATCTAGGTGTCCAAATAAGGATTTAGAGTTGGGATTTTCATATGTGCCTAAGTGACTTAGAAGCACCAATCTCATTCACTTCCAAGAGGATTTGTGATCTCAAGTCACTTGGGTGTCTAAAGTAGATTTTTCAAAAGCACTGAAGTTTGAAAACAGCGGTTTAAGTCTTAACTAGCCTTGGAGTTTTGCCAGAATTACATCCCAAACTCTTAGGGGGCAAATTTCATGCTGAATCTGGCCTTAAGTTTTGATTATAACACTATCTTTGACCTCATGCTGCGTTGCCAAGGAGGTTGCACAAGGTACGGGTCAGCACAGGATTTGGCTAGTGGCTGGCAAAGCATCGGACTGTCTTTACATCAACCAAAAGGCCCAAGCTATGGACTTAACTATTTGTAGACCGTCAGTCAAATGAATGGCTGTGTGTGTGTGTGTGGGGGGGGGGAAAGACATGCAATCTGAAAAACACTTGTTTTTTTAAATTTCCAATTGGAACACTAAAGTAATTACAAACCTGAATAAAGTTATAAAGTTAGTTTACATTACTGGTATTGCTTGTTTTAACAAAAACATTGCCCAAAAGATATATATTTAATGAACAAACCCGTACTTTATCATCAACCCTTTGAGATCTTGATCTTCACCTTCCTGTAACTCATATTTGCTGTTCAAAGAGAGTGAAATCTCTGTCTTTGCAAGCTGACTCAATGTGTTTTCCTTGTTAGGATCATTGGGATCAACAGCTCCTTCCCCTGTAGGAAAAAATATGGCTCTTATTCTGCCAGTTCATTGACATGTGACAAGAACTGGAGCATGAACCAGAATCCTGGGAAACATGTTAAAGGAAACAGAAAACTATTCAAAGATCTATCCACCTGTACTATATCTAGACAAATAACTTTTTTTTATGGCTGAAGAAAAATTTTGAATTAAATACAATTAATACCATCCCTCCATTTAGAAACAGGAAAATTGTAGTATTTTGTATTTTCTGAAAATATCCAATAGACGTTACCTATCTATATATCTAGGCAAAGATTTTTGAAATACTAAAACCTGTGATTTTTGCCACCTTAAATCAGATTTTTCTTTCAAGACAGTTATCCAGACAGGGCTCAAATATATGCGTTTCTTTACCAAAGAAGTTGTGCAGTTATTTAACTTCCATAATCAGGAAAAAAATTAAAATAATAAAAATAGAACTGTGGTAGGGTAATCATTATTGATAGTGTTCCTATTATGAACTTGTTTCTGAGGCACCCAAAATATGCTAGACATTTTCTAAACAGAGGTGGTGTGATCCCTGCACTAATATTAATAGTTCTATTCCTCTTCTTCTAGCCTTAGTCCCATCTATGTTGGGTCAGCTCTGTGTCCTTCTCCATTCCAGTCTGCCTTGAGGCAGTTCCTTGGAAACTCCACAGATGATCAAACCTTTTTATATAGCATCCATCCATCTAGCATCCCAACCCTTTTCTTATCCTCCATTTTTAAGTTGAACACCCTGTTTCCTGTATATTCTTCTGATCTTCTTTTCATGTGATCAAACCATCTAAGCCTGGATTCCCTCAGCTTTCCTATAATTGGTCTCACCGTCACTCTTCCCCTAATGTGTTTGTTCTGATGGTCCATCCTTGTAACTTCAAGCAACAATTTTAACATTTTAATTTCCATCGTATTCAAGATCCGCTCCTCTCTCTTCTTTGGTGCTGAGCATTCAGAGCTATACAAAAAGTACAGGCCTAATAATTACTGTACAGATCTTTGCCTATCAAATAGAAAAGTTTCTCCTAACTCCTACTGCATATCACTTCACTCACTTCTCTCCATGTAGTCCATGACGTTCCTATTCTGCTTTGTCACTGAGTTCACCATTACCCTGTACTATTGAACCTAGGAACTTCTATACCTTTGCTAGTGGCTGGCTCCCCAGACTTACAGTCTCATTGCCTTCCTGAAAGTTATGATGATTGAATCTACAGACCTTCTGCTGACTTTCATGCCATTTGTTTCAAGTATGCACTTCCACTCACTACATTTTCCACTTCCCCTCTGCTCTCTCCCACAAGCACATCATCTGCAAAAAGCATGCATCAGCATGCCACTCTGAATGTTTTCTGTAACCGCATCAAGCACTATGGTGAACAAAAAGAGGGTTGGTGCAGAATCTCAATGCACTCTGACTCTTAACTGAAATGGTTCAATTACTTCACATGACTTTTTAAACTGTGGTAGCAGCACCCGCATACATGTCCTGGATGAGTCTGATAGCTTTCAGATATCTGCTTCATCCTCAAACTATATGACTTTTTTCAGAACATGCTCTTAAGCCTTCTTAAGACCTCTTTTCTCTATTTTTCCACTAGCAATCAAAATGTAAAGATAGTATCCATCATTGATTTGTCTGGCACAAATCCAAACTCATTGTTACTGACTTCTCTTCATAGCCTCTTATCAATAATCAGACTGAATTTGCTTTTAGAAAATTTTCCAGTATGTTCATTGGTGTATCACATCCTTTGCCTGTTTCACTATTCTATAGAGGACTACTTCTCAAAATTAAAGTCTGTCTACTTTTATGGAAATTGGGTTTGCACAGCCCCTTCCATACATTCAGTCAGGTTATTTAAATATCTGATAGTACTCTATTCAATTACAGAGAGCTAGATGTTTCTGCTGAAATTATTGATGTTGGAGAGTTAAATGATATCATTATGCTCCAGAATAAATACCCATTGTGAGTAGTTCATACCTCTCAGAGCTATTGTGGACTCTGGGAGACAGCTCTCCTTTGATTCTCATTTTAGAATATCTTTTCAGCTATAATAGCTGCAAAAATCATTTTAGGAAAAAGTCTTAAATTCTGCAGACACTGAAGAGGCCAAACAAGTACCCCCCCTCCCATATACCAGTTTAGGGCCAGTCCATGTATTACTATCATGAACAGACCAAAGGGGGTGGGGGGTGGGGAAGAAGGGGAAAGACAGAGAGAAAGAAAACTTACCAAGGAAAGACTCTACATCAGGAACAGCCCCTAACCCCTCCAGCAATTCATTCAGTAGGTCATTCTGCTCAGGAGCAAGGGCATCCTGGTGTTCTAACAGCAGCTATAAACAAGTGCAAACAAAATGATTATCAGCGAAACCACTGAAATACTCCATTTCTTCAAATGGTGCGATAGACTCACAAACAGAATGCTCAAAATAAAGTCTTCAGAGCCACAGTGGGCTTACAACATGAATAAGGACTATGGAGGACTGAAGGAAAGAAAGTGCTTGCTTACAGGCTGTGGTTTCAAGACTGATAATTCTATTTCCCAGTCTGATGGTTGGCTCACCCTTGGATCAATATTAGAATGCAAGCAAATATACACAAACTGAAGGGAGTGAGTCCTCAAAATATTAAACACACATGGGGAAAAGCTCCAATTTAGCAGCTGCTTAAAACGATTAACAAAACATTACCGCTAAACAGAACCAGAATTGGCACTTCACTTGACAGTCTCAGAGACCAAGGAATAAGGCCTCTGATCAGCAAGACACTTAAGCATATGCTGAAGTGCTTTGTTGGATCAGGACCTTAATGGACAAGGGGACTGAACTGTTCTTCATTATGGTGACCTTATCAGAGCAGGGTTAATTCACACCATGCTATGCAGAATGAGGAGGCTCACGCTGCTGCTGTCTATTGCCGTATGTTTTTTAAATATAGGATTTCCTACTCCTGTGGTATCAATTTGCTACTTTTCCAATATGCTCCTATTGCCAGTATCAATGATTTTCTTGGCACCAAGATAACAGGAAGTACAAACTATTAATAATACAACTTGTATGGCAGCTGTGCACACCTCCAAGGAGGAATAGTTCCGCTGTCCATAAAAAGCCTCTGAGAACAAAGTTGTATACGCTGCATTATAAAAAAGCACGAATGGTATGGGCCTGAAGAATGAATTTCCTGTAATTAGACTGCTCGTTTCTGTACCTATCACTAGCATCTACTGCAGGAAGCAAGTGGCACTGTGCAGAGTTTGATAACAGTTTGTGTTTGCTAGTTCCCAAGGTCTGTTTTCCACATAAAGAGGATTCTTACTATGGAAGTCTATTTTAAGGTTATGGTGCCCATGGCCACCAGTTTAAACTGAATTTAAATACAAGTGGAGTAAAACATATGCTATATTTACAGATTTCAGAACTCTGATAGTTTAGAGAGTGAAAAGCCTATTCAAATCAAAAGCTGTATTCACTGAAATATAAAGGCAGCTAAAAAACTTCATATCCGGGAAATCAAAGGCACATTAAAGATTCTGGGGGAGACATTCAAAGACACAAATGGCAGTTTGGTGCATAACTAACATTTTGTTTTTGAAAATTTCCCTCAGTCTCATCTACATGAGTGCCCTGGCATTATATTTTATATAGTGTATGCTGTGCATGTATACGTGCGTACACCGAAATTGCAAGTTTAAGACATACAGAAATTTAGAATCTTTAGATATAAAGCTGCTTTGTTTCAAGTCTTAACTACTTCCTCCATACACATATGAACTACATGAAATCTTGGAAGAAAAGACTGTCCCCTTTGACTAGTGTTCTACCGCATGACAAGTAATTTATATCAAAAGTGTTCAGTTAATCCTGATGAAGTACAGAACACACTAAACCAGATTACACACAAAGTGACAAATGAGAGGTTCCCCAGAATCATTTGCACCATCTGAGATTCAGCTTCTAAGTCACAAATTTGACAATAGCATAGCAGGAGTTGAATATCATGCTGGACACCTAAATGAAACAAGTTAAGTGTTGACAAACAAGCAGATAGGAAATGAAACAAATACATCCTCAATTCAAACTTGAAGTAGCAGTTGTCTTTAATCTAGCAAACACTATATTTCCTGGTAGGTTTAGCCATTAGTTCTTGCATGAGTAAGGCTAATTTTTAACTCACTGTCTTGGGAGTGAAGTATTCCATATTTTAAAAAGAATATCCATGATTTAACATTTCTGGGTTTTGCACGTTAGTGGATGACTGGTAGTATACTAGCTGTGGAAGGACCATATGGTATACATCTAAATTATATCCTAGTGAATCACACTAGGAACTGCAGTTTCTGCATTTCATCTGTTCCTTATCCAGAATAAACATACTTGCAGGATACCACTGCCCTCTAAATCACACTCTTGCATCTGCTTCCAGCCAAACACATGATGGAATACCAAAGTCATAAAATGTACAAGATTTTACTTTATCTCAAAGTCAAAGTCCCCTTTCTTACCAATAGGAAGTTTGTAATTCAGATAAACTACAAATGGTTCATAAGTACTATATGCCAATAAGAAGTTCTGCAATTTTTTTCCTTTTCAGCTAAATGCTCTGAAAGAAAAAAATACTTTACATTTTATTGTCAGATTCTTATTTTGGTTAACACTTGTTTCCAAACTGTCGTCTCTACCATTCCCATTGGGGCTAATGTGGTGGAAATGCAATTCTCTCCTGCACCATACAGTACAAGTTACAATAAATGTTAAGAAAAGTTTGGTTCTAAGGTTATTCCATACACTTGGACATTGAGATGATCTTCTACTTGGACAAGAGACTATCAGAAAGGAAGAGTAAAGGAATTCCTTCATGGCATTTTAGGAAAGCCAATACAGAACAGCACAGTTATTCTGTGATTTTATGGAAAAATTACTCATTTCCCAAAAAGTGATTTGAGAAATTTCCCACGAACAGATTAAACAGTAGTTGTTTAGCTAGTTTCTTTCCATTTACTTACTGAATGGGTATTGATGATTTCTTCAATGGAGATGTATATGACAGGTTTGCTGAGGGTTACCATATCAGAGTACTCATCAATATTGAATTTCTCCTCTGGCTCAGGAACATCACATGCTATCTGAAAAAAATTCCTAAGAAAGTAGTAAGATGAGAAAGATAGGTTAAATAATTAGACAATAAGAAAAACATGTTTTAGCTAACTGTAGAGAATTGGAATAAGCTTCTTGTTTGAAATGCAAGCTATATGAATATTTCTGCTACAATCTATTAAAGCTGCATAGGAATGCCAGTGTACAAATCGTAAGCAGCATGTCACAATGTAAATAGGAGTGCTTAAACGTTACCTGTCCCTAGAGAGACCAGCAGGTTTATTTCTTCAAAATAAGATTTTTCCCTTTCAGCTACAAAGTTCTAAGCAAGATTTATTTGGCAACATTTATTTTTAAAGATGTTCTGAGGGATCTAGTCTAGAATCTGGATTAAAAATAATCCTCCAGAAGATATAAAGGAAAGATGCTTTGCATCAATGGTTACACTCATTGTATGAAAGCAGCTCATAATATTGTCAAAGTTTAGGAGCAGTAATTAAATCTCATGCACCCTAATACAGGCTGTCTGAATGATACAGGGCAGTCAGAGGTGTTTAAATTTAACATATTTAAAGTCTCTGCAGCGCTCCACTGCAATGTTTAACTGTTTGGTGCCCAGGAACACTGTGCAAAATAGAAGGATATCTGGCAAGATTATGGGATTGTTACAGTGTAAGAATACTAGGGGAAAATACACAAAAGGTGTTAACACAAAGTGTTACTATGTCTATACCACTATCTATATCTAGACATACAGAAGCCATCCAGTGTTTCAGAAGCAGGAATCAGTTTCTCAGCATTTTTATTGATAACTAAGAAAGGTATTGCAGAGATAATGGAAAAATCTCTCATCTCACACTTCGTAACAGAGCAGATTCTAACCCTCTCAGGTTAGCATCCTCCTTGGAGACACATCACCAATTTTCAGCAAAAAGTTAAATTTAATGAGATATGGGATTCTTCTTTTTGTAAAGTTCAGAGCCAAATTAAACACAACGAGCAGGTCTTCCTCCTCTTTGTTTTTGTTATTAATTAATAAAATGACTAAACTGCTTTAGTATCCTTGCTCATGTATTGCCGAATGAAGGTTATAAGAGTAGTCATTAAAAAGATGTTTTCTTTTTCATATAGAAGAGACCCTTCTAAAAGGAATAATTAATGTACATTTGAAATGTTCTGCTGTCTCGTGATAATTCCATGATCATAACCACCCAAAAAAGCTACAAGGTGTAAAGAGCATAAATTTCAAACAACTCCCTTGCAACACAGAAGGTCTGGATTTTCCCGAGACACTTTTTAGCAAAATATTTAAATTGTCATTTCCTACAATTGTTTCTCTCAGGTGAGATGGCTAAAGTTAAAAAAAAAAAAAGAGAAAGAAAGGAAAAAAAAAGAAAAAAAAAAAAAAAAGACAGCTCTTCCTGCCTGAGAAATAGTTTCCATTTACAGAGGCGTAATCTCAGCCACCAGACAGAAAAACGATCAGCTGTTCTGCTTACTTAAAGCATGCATTGGTGTGTGATATACAATGAAATGCTCCATTAGACTCACATACTTAATTTTGCATTAAAACTTCCTATTTGGATGACTGAATACTGCTGAACAATACTAAAATTACTTGCTAAACAATAGTACTGAACTGGAAATACAGCACGTTATTTTTCATTATAGAACAAGGCAGAGCGATTTCTATATGAAGGATTATTCATTGAATTATAGTTAGGTAAATAGAGTAGGTCTACCTTATCCACCCCCAAACAGTTTACATTGAATAAACATTTGCATGAGGTTTTCACACCTGAACTTCTGATACGTCTGCGACAGGTAAGTATTCATAGATGAAAGATGCGCACTCTCTCCTTCAAAGAGTTTGTTAGAAGCAGCGTGCTGAAGGACTTTCGCCACACACCCTAAATTCCTCCTCTGGTCAGAGTGTATCTGGCCTCCAGCTGTCATGTCAATTATATCAAAACCATCAGGAGCAACAATGGCCGGGTTCATGTAGCGATAGTATAGGAGGTTTCCAACAATCTATAGGAGAAATACTTTGAGAATTTTTTTCTTCCCTGATGTACACTTTATTACATTCTTAGAAAGCCCACCAAAAACTACACATTTCCTGGTTTAGATTCTAAGAAATCATTAACTAAGAGGTGGTAGAGACCAATCTGTGAAAACAACTTCTGATGTAAGTATTATCTAGTTAGCTAACTGGAAAAGTCTAGTGATCCCACAGAGATAAAAAAAAAGATGTTATTTAGTAATGGGCACTTGCACCAAGAGTATATTTATAACAACTGGTTTTAAAAAACAAAAACAAACCAACCCCCTGCCCCAATAGGAAAAGAGTGCCATCTCCCTCCAAGATTTCTCATTTCATCAGAATTTTGGCCAGGTCTAATTTTTTAATATCACATTTTAAAAAAAAAAATGTTTAAATATCTGAAATTTTGGATGCATATATCAAGTTATAATAAATCCTATTCTCATTCAAATAAGTTTTCCATTACTATCCTGTTTCAGCTGAATCAGAAATACTGAGGATAGACATTTGTAAAATTTGTATTTTCTATCCAACCTAAAAGCAGGAAGTGCAGAGAGAATTTTTTTTAAAGTTTACATATTATTTAACTTCAAAAATAAGAGGTTCCATTCTCTTTGAGCTGGCCGTAATCTTTATCCCAAACTTCTAGCCCATCCCAAATATTTTAGTAGAGATTTTTTTTTTTTTTTTTTTTTTTTTTTTTTTTTTTTTTAAAAGTGGCCTGATAAATTCTACATTTATCCATTAGAACTGGGTAGGAAACAGTTTTCCTGTCCTGTGAATATTTGGGAATTCAGAAGATTTGCCCATTCAGCACTGTGATGAAACTGAGAATTTTTGCAGTTTTTTTGAGGAAAAAAACAGGATGGGCAGTAGAGAGACCAACCAGGTCCAAACCAGTCAATGACCCAAGGATCAGGGCACTCACATAGGATGTGAGAAATCTGGATTCATGTTCATACTCTGCCCAATCTGAAACAAGGACTTGAACCAGGGTCTCCCAAAACCCAGGTGAATACCTTGGACACTGGGCTATTGGTTGGTTTTCAGAAACTGCCTCTTCTGTTATATTAGAGTACCAGGTACTAAGCTGACCCAAGAGTTGAATTCCTGTGGGTGAGAAGTGAAGGACTCCTGACATCTAGTACTTCCTTCCTTTGCTAGTTTGCCATAGCCCATGCCTCATCACTCCATGGAATGTTTGGCTTTTGAATTTAAGGGTTTTCAAATGATGAGCTGTGCTGGTCAGCCGGCAGGGTAGAGGTGCCTTGTGGTGGAATCAGTTCACTACCCATTTAAGGGTAGTTGTCAGAGAAGTTTTAAAATGATGTAAATTTATAGTGATCCCCAGGCACTGTGGTGATGGGCACCAAAGAAATTCTTGTAAACAGTGTTTATTGTAAACAATATTAGCTGTATTGTTTATTACATAAAAGCAGAATAAACTTCGCTGCGGAGATTAAAATTCTCAAAATGGCTCCAGACAAGAATTGTAACACAAAAATAATGTCTTTTGAAGGATAGTAAAAAAAAAATCCTCAAAGTAATTCTGGATCCATTGCAATTCAATTTTTTAAAATGCAACACGGATATTGGCAACTGTACTGAGATGCAAATATATCTAATTAAAGCAAGATGTAAGCCCTGTAGTTATGTGGCAGACACACAGAATGACTTCACATTGCCTTCTGCAGAGTACAATGGTTCTGACAGATTAAGGGAAGGGCACTGTGCCAGGAACATTCTGCATCACTTGACAGCACACATGCTCCAGTCTAGACAAATGTCACATTCCCACAACATTTATAAGCATCTTAAACAAGTGTAGTGGATGGATTAATTCACCGTTTGCTCTCATAACTCTGCCCAATTGTATTTATAGTATTAAAAAAAACATTTGAAGTAATTTCACTTTAGCAGAGTTAAAATTGAAAAACCAGAGTCATATTCTTCATGGAAGATAAGTATTGAAGCAAAATCATGCAATCAAATATTCCTAGCTTCCTACAAAGTACCACCGAGCGGATTTTCAATGGTACTGGCCCATTGACTTCTATAAGTGCTACAGATGCTTGGCAAAATTGACTATATTTTCCAAGGCAGGCCATATTAACACATGGAATTCCTTTCATCTTCACCCCCAGAAGTTTCTGTAAATAGGAGTAGCAGAGGGGTAGCCGTGTTAGTCTGGATCTGTAAAAAGCAACAGAGAGTCCTGTCATGCGTCTGACGAAGTGGGTATTCACCCACAAAAGCTTATGCTCCAATACATCTGTTAGTCTTAAAGGTGCCACAGGACTCTCTGTTGCTTTTGTAAATACAAGTGTTAACAATTCTGTAGAAAGCTGATATGCAATAAATCTTGCTTTTGGCATAAGCAGAAAGAACAAGCTGCTGACAGATCACCTCACAAATCTACCTTTAATAGTTCATCTTCTGTTGCATCTGGGAATTTCTCATGGAGCGAATTCTTCAGAACTTTGGCTATATACCTCATTCCATAACTACATATAGAACAGATGAAAAAGGAAAATAATGGAAAGACTTAGATGAAACAAACGAATCATCCCATTCAATCAAGATACTGCATTTTCACAGACTAACCATTTACACACAAAACAAGATGATAATGAAAAAAAAAGGATTTACATTACAGATGCTCACTAGGTTTTATACCATATTTTGAATATGTGATATAGAGGAACTGTTCCCTCTGTTGGAGAATTGCTATTATAAAGACATGTACCACAGATAATATCAAGGCAGTACAGATGGCTGTTTATACTGAATCCTGCATCAAATGTTATTGTACAAATGAACTGAATTTATGGGACTTGTAATTTGGCACTTACGGCATCATACTGAGCGATGAGAATATGGACACAAGGACTTTATCAGTTACTGTTCTCAAGCTTTGAATGGAGGACTCCAGTCTGTTTATCACTTCCGGATGTTCTAATGCTTGTTCAGTTGTTACATCGTATGGCAATTTACTGCAAACGCAAGAGAGGTATTTACTGGGCTAAAGTAAACTGTGTACTATGAAATTACAAACAACATTCATTAAAAACTAAGTTTGTTTAATGCTATACAGTCTCAGCTACTTATTTCATGTATATTTCAGAGAACACATAAAATCAAGTGACTTAATAAAAAATTCATTTGAAGAATTGGTTTTAACAGAAACAAAACCCCCACCAATATTATCAGTTCATTTTTTTTAAATTAAAATTAAAATAAATAAACCAAACAAAAAACACAAAAAAAAAACAAAAAAACCCCATGGAAGCGATATGAACTGTCCTCTTCCAGATACAAAGAGGAAAACATCTACAGTAACTCCTCACTTAACGTTGTAGTTGTGTTCCTGAAAAATGCGACTTTATGCGAAACTATGTTAAGCGAATTCAATTTCCCCATAAGAATCAATGTAAAAGGGGAGGTGGGGGTTAGGTTCCAGGGAAATTTTTTTCGCCAGACAAAAGACATTATATACACATACAGTATAAGTTTTAAAGAATTTTAAACAAACAGTTTAATATTGTAACATCAATGAATAATTGTGAAGCTTGGTTGAGGTGGGTGGAATATTTCCCAGGGAATGCCTTGCTGCTAAATGATGAACTAACAATCAGCTGAGCCCTCAAGGGATAATACGCTGTTATTAATGTAGCCTCTCACACTCTAAAAGACAGCACGGACTGAGGCAGGAAGGAGGAAACATAACAGATGCAGGGCAGTAGCTGCAAACTCTTCCCTGCAAAAACTGAACATGATGAACCCACGCTATCCAACGGGAGCGCACCACTCCCTCCTCCTGACAGCACATGCATGGCTGCACAGGTGCTGACTTTCCAAAGTGCTGGGGGATGCATGCATGACAGAGAGAGCGACACACGGACGTGCATTGCCCCTTTAAGTACACTGACCCCACTTCAAGTACATTGCCCTTTTAAGCAGATCAGCCACTTCAGACAGGATGCAACAGCTTCCAGCAAGCTTCTTCCTTTCTGTCCCTCTCCTCTGCTGGAGAGGGGGCACAGAGAGGGGGCAGGAGCAGGGGGACATCCTGATATCAGCACCCCTCTCCCCTGCCAAGCAAGAAGCTCCAGGGAGTAGCTCCAAGGCCAGGAGCAGCACGGCTCTGGGGGGAGGAACAGCTGAGCTGCTGCTGGGCAGCTGCCGAGCCACATACCTTACTGGGAATTTAGGGGAGCTGGGGGGGGGGGGGGGAGAGCTGCCACCCCCTGATTCTAATCCCCACAGGGAGGGGCTGCTCTTCCAGAGAATCCTGCAAACAGTGGACAAAGCAGGCAGCTTCCAAACCATGTTATAAGGGAGCATTGCGCAACTTTAAATTAGCTTGTTCCCTAATAGATCAGCAACTTAACAAAACAACGTTAACTGGGACAACCTTAAGTGAGGAGTTACTATATTATTATTATTATTATTCTAGTGTGAGGGTTCTTGTGTACTAGCTTGTGTGCTGAGAGGAAGGATAGTCCAGACATTAGGGCATTAGCTTAGAACTTGGGAGACCTGGTTCAGTTCCCTGCTCAGTCACAGACTTCCCTTGTGACCTTGGGCAAGTCAGTCTCTCTGTGCCTCAGTTCCCCATGTGTAAAATCCTCAAGGGGTGTTCTGAGGTGCTCATATATTAAAAGTGATGGGGTACTTAAGATAGAGAAGTGTTATAAGCTAGTCCGTCATTGGGGTTCCAATCGTTCAGTCAGAACTGCAAGCATTGGCTCTCTGCGCCATTGCAAACCCCCGTTGAAGTCAATGAGGTTCTGTAATGGCGCTGGGGTCCATGCTAGCAGATATGATTGCAGGTTCTGGGCGTAAGTTTATAAGCTACTTCATGGAGGAATCTACTGTGCTATAAAATAACAGTACTAATAAGAATTACACCTCAGCAAAAAGATACATTAAGTCTCATTATATTACAGTGAACTAGAGTATATCAAACATACACCCCAAATGCATCTTCATGGATGCTTGTGGAAGAGAAGAAAAAGCTTCACCAAATGACAAAAGGATCTGACGCGAGGAATCACTCAAATATTAACAGAATGAAGATGAACTATTCTATTTTCTTACTTACCTGGCCTCTCCAGTCTGCATTTCCAACTGGTTTACCCATGCCTTGTACACTTCCACGGGGCTGGTGTTGATGAGGAGGGATTTGTCATCCATGATTTCCTTCACCACTGGGGCCAACAGCTGACGCAGTGTGTTCTGTCCACGAGCACCTCGATTAAAGCTGACAACCATCTTAATGACAGTAGGGTTTCCAGTGACTATATCCTGTATCTGGTCTACTTTGGAACTGCATTAAAAACAAAACAGTCCTTAACTGCACTGTAACCAATTTTCAGGTTTTTTTTAAATATACAATTTTGAAAGGTTAGAAAAATTGCCAAGTTCCTAACCTGTTCTGTACTGATTAAAAATCAATGTAACCCTCCAATTTATGGATTTTTATATCAAAATAGAAATAGCTTTTATAGATAAATCACCAATCCATGAAACGTAATAAAGATTAAAATGTAGAAGTGGCCCTGACATAATGACTGACAGGAATTCATAATAATTCCAATTAGTACCTGATTTACCGTATATACTCGATCATAAGCCGTTTTGTTTATAAGCCGACCCCCCCCAAGATGGATAAGTAAAAATGGAAATTTTTTTTTATGACCCATTCATAAGCCGACCCTATAATTCAGGGGTCAGCAAACTTTGGCTCCCAGCCCATCAGGATAAGCCGCTGGTGAGCCAAGATGGTTTGTTTCTCTCTATCGTCTGCAGGCATAGAGGTAAACCTAAGTAAAGAAAGTGTCCCAGCCCGCCAGCGGCTTACCCTGACGGGCCGGGACAGCAACTGGTGGGGAAATCTGGGATGGGGAGGAGAAGCTGGGGGTCAGGGGTGTAACCCCTGTGACCACCCCCACATGACCCCACCCCTAGCCCAGGACCCCCAGACTCTCCCCATCCCATCCCTTTCCATCTTAGCTGGGGCAGGCAAGGGACGGATGTCTTTGGCATGGCCGCAGCCTGCTCCGGTGGGCAGCGCGGCCGCAGCCTGCTCCGGCGGGCAGGGCCGGGCAGCGTGGCTGCAGCCTGCCAACCTCTGAGTTGCAGCTGCTTTAGAGGCTGTGGGGAGAGCAGCGTGGCCAGAAGCAGACACACTGACTCTGCCTCTTCCCTTCTGGCTCTGCTGCCTCTCCTTGCTCCCTCTGTTGGGTGGAGGGGCCGTATCCCACCTCTCCCTCTCTATACCTGTTCATAAGCCGACCCCCTTCTCTGATGCTTCCCTTTTTTACTAAAAAATTCGGCTTATTAACGAGTATATACGGTAGGTCCAGTTCTGGGAACAATTTAAGCACATGCCTTCAGTGTTTTGCTAATATGGGATTTATTGATTACAATCTATCACAGGATGATCCCTCTGCTTATGACACATTTACAAATTACAATTGTGAAGAAAAATAAAAGCTCTGAAACTCAACTGCATATTCAAACTAAAAACAGGAACAAAGAAGCCAAAATAGTTGTACTTTTAGTACATGTAAGTATTTACCTTCAAGATTACGCAAAAATCTAAGATTATGCAGACTTTGCTTCTCTACCAGAGAGAGACAGCCTCTCTGAATCTAAGGTATAAAACATTTATAACCTTCTCAGTCAATTTATTATTAAGTCCCACTGACATAAGACTTTAATTTCCCCACTGACAAATAAAAATATGATTCGACATCAAATGAAAAGCAAGTTTAAGAATGCAGTTCAAAGAAAATTTCAAAGTCTAACAGATAGGATATCTTCAGAGGAATGGGGGGTTCTAGTCAATGTACATACTTTATCTCCTCTTCTAGAGCAGTTTTAAAGAGCTTGAGAAGCAGGTATTCTTCTCGCTGATTGGAAGCATAGTTGTACAGAGTAAAAATGACTGTATCCATGAACTTTGTTGACTTGTTCTGAGGCATCTGGAAAATCAGCTTAGCCAGATACATGGGATTAGTCTAGGAAAGAAACATTATGGAGGGTGATTTGTATATTGCTAAAATGATAAGTTTTCCCACTACCTGCACAAGCCACAAGGAGTCTGCTCACCTTTGAATGGACACGTATAGCTTTCATTAACACTAATGAAAGTTATGTTTGCATGGTTAAGGCTATACCTTCTCATAGCTGTCACTATTAAAAGCTTCAAATTTACACTTTTGGCCTAATTTTAATGCAGCATTCACTATACTGAGCATTAGGCTATTGTAACACTAAACCTGGGGAATAACGTGAATGCCACAGTGGTACACCTCCACCCCGATATAACACTGTCCTCGGGAGCCAAAAAAAATCTTACCGCATTATAGGTGAAACCAAGTTGTATCGAACTTGCTTTGATCTGCCGGAGTGCGCAGCTCCGCCCCCATGGAGCACTGCTTTACTGCGTTATATCCGAATTCGTGTTATATAGGGGTAGAGGTGTAGTTGTAACTTGCAAATGACAATTGTAAGTATTTTAATGACTACCTCCCTAAGTTCTGTACTCTATGCACTACCTCCACAAATGGAAAGCCAAGTGAAGCCAGTACTAAATATTTATCACTAGTCCTTATTATGATACAAGTTTAAAAAACACATAACCTACCTGAAATATACATTTACAGTAGGACCTCAGAGTTAAACACCTTGGGAATGGAAGTTGTTCGTAACTCTGAAACGTTTGTAACTCTGAACAAAACAGTGCGGTTGTTCTTTCAAAAGTTTTCAAAGGTGTATTAAGTCAATGTTCAGTTGTAACTTTACCATGCAGAAGAAAAATGCTGCTTTCCCTTTTTTTTTTTTTTTTAAAAAGTAGTTCATGTTTAACACAGTACCATACTGTATTTGCTTTTTTTTTTGGTCTCTGCTGCCGCCTGATTGTGTACTTCTGGTTCCAAATGAGGTGTGTAGTTAACTGGTCAGTTTATAACTCTGGTGTTCTTAACTTTGAGGATCTATTGTAGGTAATTCGAACATTCACATGTCCATGTCTGCTAAAGTTTCGCTGTATGTAATGTGCTAATAATACGTAAACGATATCTATATTGATGTCACTTAGAATAAAAGGTACACAAGATTTACTTTACAAGGTTATCGGATTTTAGAAATCCGAAATCTGATTTTTTGGGACATCCATACTTTGATATTGCCATTTCACCATCAAAAAAGGTGTTTAACACCTAAACTTAACTTCCTTTGAGTTAAAAATACACTGGGGGGTGGGGGGGAGCCATACACCCCTCCCCTCCCCCACAAACGAAATTGGGGGAGGGAAACAATCTTTCCCTGGACAAATAAGTCTTCTAAAGAAACTTACCCAAATTCAGACCGATAGAGGACAAATACACAAAAATAGACACATTACATAATAAAATGTCAATCATGCAGTAGCTTTTTTCCCCCCACACACAATACACACAAAGTAATTTCAGTATTTTTAAAAACTTGAAAGATAATGTGGAAGAAAATGATTTTTCCTGCTCAGATTTGAACTATGCATCCAAACTGACTTGACAGGACGGAGGTGGAGGGAGAAAAGGAAGAGACATAAAACCAATCAGGCTCATATTACAGACAGTTGCAAGCCTAAAAGAGTTGGGAATTTAAAATAATTTCAAGGAAGGGAACAGCAACAAATTATCTCTTGCACAATTTAAGGCCAATAGAGCTGTTTTCTATTAGAGAAACAAATTTAAACTATGCAGTATTAATTGTCAAGCCCGTTTAAAATCAATCATCCAGCGAACAAAACTTGCTGACTGTGCTCAGCTGTGGTCTGTAGTAACTGTATTTACTGTACACTACATCTGCAAAGAAATCTCTCCTTCTCATTCTCATTAGAACAAGAAATGAGCACACTTTAAAGTTTTGCTTAACACAAGCCATTTGGGGGCAAATTAATCCCCACATTAAGACTTACCTGCAAAAGGTAAAACAGGTGTTGATAGGATTCCAGCTGTTTTCTCCTCTCTTTACTCAAGCCTTTGATGCCCTGTTTGTCACCTGTCACCATCTCTTCCACCTGATTTTTGCTTTTTTTGTTTAGCTTCTTGCTGTGCAGGACCACATCCTACAGACACAAGTGGGCCATTATATATAGTCACACAAATATAAAGCAATATGGTACACTGCCATCTCTCAACCACCTTAAATAGGATGTTTCTACATTGGTCTATTTATTAAAAGATTTTAATAATATCAACCTCTTTTTATATTTAGACCCAATATAGCACATTAACTAGACAATATTGTTCATCACTACATCACTTTACTCATGATGAGAGTTTTATTTAGATTTATAAAAAGGCAAAACATCAAGCTCTGAGTGCCATCTTACATCAGTTAAAATTCACAATAAAAATATATTAGACTGTCTAACACACAGTCCCTACCCTTAACTCCCATGCTCAATCAAACCTGGCTCCAAAACATAAGTTCTGGCATGCCAATAACAACCCAGTGTAATCTTATCATCGCATCCCCTTCCCAAACAGTGGGAAAAATTTACTGATGGATGGAATTTCAGTGTGGACTAAATGATAATTGTCAGGGTACCTCAAGCTCACATACAGGCTTTTTGACAACTAACAAGAGCAAACTCTTTACAATGAGTTTTAAAATTGGAAGTCAGATTTGTTCTATTGTTAGAAAGCTGCTTAAAAACCACAAAGAATGACCTCATGCTTTTGGGTATTACTGCTGCCCATGTCTATCATAATAAAAACACCTGGTATTCAGTGAGATGTGAAGTAACATGGTACCAGGAACTATACAACTCCTACTTTTGCTCCCCATTGAGCCACTAATACTTTAAGAAAAGCTAACTGGCGGGCAATAAAGTGGAAGAATAGAAAGAAATGACCGTGTGCCATTAACTATTCCAAAGAACAGCAGTCCTCAATGATTTGAGACCATTCCTAGGTCAATTCTCACCAAAAGCTCTTTCTACAGTACAGCTACTTCTTACATAGGTTGTATTGACTGGTTTTTCTTGGCATACACTAAACAAGTAAAAAGGCAACTGCTTCACTCCCCAGAAACATCCTAACTGATCCTGCATTCCTTCAGCACACAAACCTCCACTGCCTTTAGTGCATTCTATAGAAATAGTTTAAACAAAGCCTGCTGACCTGTAGAGAGATCCTGTTCTTCACCAGTAGCCCAATCTTTATATCCATCAAGTTCAAGTCTTTCTCCAGCTGTTGATTGGATCGGATTTTTGTAACCACCTCCTCCCTTAACCTTGTTACTTCTAGTTCTTCCTGAAAGTCTAAGTCACTTTGGTCCAGGAGGTAAGCAAATTTACGCAAGACGTTCAAGGGTGGATTTTCAGCACCAACTGCAGTTAAGGTAAATGAGCTTATTAGATATTTTATTTGCTTGGTCTGACATCCACAGACACAGAATACCTTTAAATTTATTAACATCAATGTTTAAAATTCTTTTGTACCTTTTGTACATAGTGACATCTATGGTCAGAATGCCAAACTGCAGAAAGGAGTTTATGTCATTGAGAGCAAGAGTAGAAGAATATTTTGTGTAACCAGAACTGTGTGTAGTAGTTCTATGTAAATGTATTAACTGTTTAACAAATGTTTGTATCACGATTTCACTTAACTGCTTCTGAAGAGCCAAAAATGCCAGACTCAAGTATTAGAAATCACAACTGAACACTCTTATCCTAAAAATTAAGTGTTTCCCCACCAATTTACACTCAAATGTTTATCACCAGCACTTACTTAGTGTTCTGTAGTCATCCCTAGCTTTGTTTGCCCTAAGAAATGCTTGTATTTTCACAATTTCTTCATTCTGGAAAAGACCAAGACTAAACACTTTAGAAAGCATTGAACAGGAAACCTCCAACAACAGGTCATGTTCTATGAAGAGAGATAATGAAGAATACTATAGACATCTACCGAACACTGGTATAATTAGAAAAAGTTTTAATGTCTTCACAGTTATAATGTATTCTGTTAAGAGACATATGGGGAACCTACAGTATCTGTAATTTCAAGAAATACATGCATTACTACTACATTAGTTCTCTCCTCAAAAGGGGGTGGGGTGGAGAAATGCCTTACGTGATCCTTGAAATACTGCAGCCGTTTCTTGTAAGCCTTCCTCGCTAGCCACATTTTGACCCATGACTGAATCTAAAAGTCAAATAAAAACTTAAGAGGAATTGTAGGAGAACTAAGAACAACTCTAATTTTATTTGGCTCTTTTAAAAAACGAGGTTAGATGCTTGACTGACCCATCAGTTGCATAGCACACAACTTCAGCAAAGTCAATGGAGTCACATGCACAGCTGACGGGATGATTGGGCTCTGTGATCTAATAGTCAGAACACTGGACTAGCCAGTGGGACTGGGACTCAGGAGACTTCGGTTTGATTCCTGGCTCTGTTGGGTGACCTTGGCCAAGTCACATTCATCTCTCTGAGCCTTTGTTTCCCAGGATATAAAATGGAGATAATGACATGACCTCCTTTGTACCGCACTTTGGGATCAGATCAAACACACTATATAAGAGCTAAGTATCATTTCTATTACCACCACCAGCATTTCATAAACTGACAGAACACATTTTGCAAATAATCATACTTGACAGCCTCTGGCTTTTAATGGAAGACTCATGGTACTAATCACTCAAAGAGCAGTTTTCTTGGATTACTAGCTGCCGTCAGAACTTTGAGTCTGCCATGTAACGCCCAGCGGAATAGGAACACTTGCAGTTTTACTGCAGCAGCCCTTATCCCTAGATTCCTTGGGCTTTCAAGTGTTTGGATTCCCCCCAACAATGAGGAAACATCATTATCCATAGAGCAAACCTTAATTCCGCTCATCATAGATGGAAGTTTACCTTGACGATAGCAGCAACATTGCCTTGAAGCACCCGCAACCTGTCAGTGTAGCTTTTCCTTTGTTTATATCCCTTCCAGGAAGCCTATTTTAAAAAGCAGGTTAGTAGTGTGACCATTAGTTTCACTATGCATACACAAGTTTATAGATCTTGTTCCACAGAAATTGCTGTTCAATTTAAAAGTGACGAGAAAACGTGACTGAGGCACATCCGTCCTTTACACCCTTTTACAAGCCCTCATCCACTCCTGTGGCATCAACTGTCACCTCTATGCTGATGACTTGTAAGTCCACCACTCCATTCCTATTCCAGGATGTCAGCCTCAGTGTCACTCAGGCCTGGAACCTCTCAGTCCAGTGCTCTGCATGCCATTTTTGATTTCAGACTCTAAGCCTGCACCTCCAGGCAGTTTCCAAATCTTGTCTCCTCTTGTTCCATGGTGTCACAGAACTGCCCTATCCTCTGTCTATACTGGTATAACTTTGTCCAGGCCCCCTTCATCACCAGTCTCTACTACTGCAACCTCCTTCCCTTTCTGGCCTTCCTTAGGGTTACCATATGTCCGGATTTTCCCGGACATGTCCGGCTTTTTGGGCTCCAAATCCCCGTCCAGGAGGAAATCCCAAAAAGCCGGACATGTCCGGGAAAATCGGGACATGGGGGCCGGGCCGGGCGGGGCCGGCGGCTCAGGGGCTGGCAGGTGGTCAGCCAGGCTGGGGGCTCGGGGGCCGGCGGTCAGCTCGCGGGGCCGGGGGCCGGCGGTGCTGGGGGCTCGGGAGCCGGCAGGGCCGGCGGTCGGCGGGGCTCGGCGGGCCTGGGGTGCTCGGCCGGGTGCCGGCAGCGCTGGGTGGGCTGACCCAGGCTGGAGACGCCGGGGGGACCAGACTGGGCCGCGTCTCCTCCCCCCACACCCCCCCTTACCTGCTTCAGGCTTCCCGCAAATCAAATCAAATCAGAAGTTGACATCTGGCTAGGGATATAGCCAGTGGGGACTTGCAACATTTATCTTACGTGGCTTGTGTAAACACATGTTTTATTACCACTTCCTACATCCTACATCTAGTTTCTGAGGATAGCTACACATACTTGCTGAATCTGGTCTTGGAGGATTCCTCCCCAAAGAGCTCGCAATTTTTTGTACTGGGTCTGTATAGCAGATGTGCATGATATGGTCTGTAAAAACCAAAAAGTAAGTTTCCTTTGTACTCCTTTCAGAGTACTGCGCACTGAGCAAATCCAAGTTGCCTGATTCCAAGAGTCTAAGTTGTTAATGTTGCCTCTCCCTATTCAGTTATACGAGCATTCGCTTTGTAAAGCGGAAGCAAATGGCTTCTGACTGGGGAGAGCAGAGAAAGGAATGCATTTCTTGAGTGAACATGCTTTGGCAGAGAACTAGAGCTTCAATTACCTTCCATCCTCCTACTCTTTTCTCACACTCCCATTTAAACATCGAAGCCGTGCTCAGGAAGAAGCTAGTGGTAAGAATCACTGGGCTTCTCCAACTGGCCTGTTAAATACTACAGTTATACATGATCTATAGCAATTGTAAACTGGAGTTTTGTCATTTCTTTCAATGAGCGCACGGACCTGTGTTTGTACAACAATTCAGTTCTGTAAATAACAAAATGCCACAAGAAGTCCTTTCTGCAAAAGAAGGCAGGAAGATAAAAACAGACCCAAAAGGTCAGAGGTGACAGTAAGCTGGTACGCCCCGGTATGGCGTACTGGCAAGAGCTAGTTTGCCATACCGGGGCGGCCCGGCTTCCCCAGGGGGCAATTTAAAGGGCCTCGGGCTCCCAGCAGGGACTGGAGCCCCAGGCCCTTTAAATTGCTACCAGAGCCACACTGCTGGAGCCCTGGGGTAGGGCTGCGGGGCTCTGGGGGCTATTTAAAAAGTCTGGGGCTCCCGCTGCTTCTATCGCCCTGGCCCTTTAAATAGCCACCGGAGCCCCACCGCCACTACTCCAGGGCTCCGGCGGCTATTTAAAGGGCCGGGGCGGTAGAAGCAGGGGAGCCACAGGCCCTTTAAATAGCCCCCAGAGCCCAGGGTTAGCGGGGGGCTCCAGGGGCTATTTAAAAGGGCCCGGGGCTCCAGCTGCCTCTGCCGTCCCCGTCCTTTAAATAGCTGCAGGAGCCCTGCCGCTTCCCCACGGCTCCCGCAGCTAATTAAAGGGCTGGGGCAGTAGAAGCAGGGGACCCACGGGCCCTTTAAATAGCCCCAGGAGCCCCGGGCTGCTGCTGCTACCACAGTGGGGGGGCACTTACCTTACAGGGTGGGCTGGGGCTGGCTCTGACTTCCTCAGCCCCACCCCTTCCGCCATAGGCCCCGCCCCTTCCGGGGGCCAGAGCTGGCCCCAGCGTACCGGTAAGTCACTGAACTTACTTTCACCCCTGCCAAAGGTCTTATAGTCTGTCACATGTAAAAAGCTACCAACACCCAGAAGAAGTGACCATGTCTTTATATTACACAACAATACCTGTATTTTGATCACAGATGGTTCCTGTTTTTGGAGGAATCCTTTTCTCTCCTCATAACTTTTTCTGACTAGGAATCCCCTTGCTAGGGCTTGCAGCTGAAGAATCAGATTTTCATTAGCAAACCACAGCTGCTCTCGATTGTAATCTGCTGTAACTTGCCCAACAATAGTCTGGTAAGAGATCACGTAAAAAGTGTTTAATAAACAATGAAGCAAAGCTGAAGGCAAACCATTTCAGAGTCTGGATTCCATTCTCTCCATCCACACCCATTATGAAAACCCCTTCAATTTACTCCCCACATTTTTAACCACTCACAAAACTGAGAACCACAATGTTATTACCATCATTTGTTTAAAGGAGGATTGAACTCCCTTCAGACCACATCATCAATAAGCTGAAAGGACTGGTTTTAGCCCTTACAAAGCTCTTCATACTGGGGGGCAGAGGTCTTTGCTTTTGCAATACTACCAACCCCTACTAACTCAAGAGTGAGAAGCCAGGAGTCTAATAATGGAACCCATACATCTGTGTGAAAATGCTTATTTTAGGATTTCTAAGTTTCAGAATGATGTGAAAAAAAATTTCTTCTGAAACCAGTCAAGATGTGAAGAATCTTGCTGCACAATTTTGGAACTGCCTACAAGTTTATCTACATTGGGATTTTAACCACTGATCTAGCTGAACCAGTTCAAACCCTTACCGGGAATTCACTTCATCAGTGTTTCAGTGCAACTTGCAAGCCACTTTTTACTGGGTAAGCCGCATTGGAGCAAGTCACTTTTTGCACTGGAGTAGCACATGTACAGTAGTGGTTTGCACAGGTACAGCTAAATGCAGTCTAGTAACATGCAACAGCACATCAGGGTAGCAACATCAATGACTGAACCCACAGCATAGGCCTGCTTAAAAGTGGTGCTTGATTCAAGAAATTCTTTATGGATGTGGTTAAGGGCTCTCCTTATTTGGGGGCCTATGGAGAGTACAATATGCCACAGTACTATAACTGACTGAGCATGATTATATAGACTTGGAAGATTATTCAAAAGCAGATTTAAGGGTACTTATGATTGTATAATATGGGCCAAAGTGAGGTGCTTTATACTATATCTGAGTTGTCAGCTCCCTTCTAAGGGTCTGATTAAATAAACAGATTAAGTTCTACTGTATTTGGGAAAATGAACAGCCTAAACCAAAGTCCAATTAGAGAACTCTCTCTCTTTTCCCTTGTACTTTTAAGGCCCTAAAAATCTTAACATAGCCACTTCTTTTGTATCCAACAGTGTTAAACCAGTCACTTCTGTGTTTATGTTGCAGTTGTATGCAGTCATTTTGAACATGTTAGCACTCTACCTGTATTTCTTCACTGGTTAGCCAAGAAGTTTTTGGTATGAACCCTTCAGGCGGAACAAAGGTACTCTCTCCAGTTTCCACATTATAATAATAATCATATCTGTTCTTCATTATAAGTTTGAGCCACGGACCTTCACTAGAATCTAAAAGCAATATATGTATACTGTTAGTGTACATTTAGGAGCCTTAATACATTTATAAAAGGTTGTCTCCCCTTCCCCTCCCTGCCAAAGAATGTTTTCAATTATTTTACATATATGTAAGTTAGCACAAATATTGATCTACCTTAAACTAGGAAAATTTTGCAAAAATATCCTGCTATATTAACAATGGCTCAGTTCCAATGGTGTGGACAACAGTGAGGAACATAGTAGAGACTGGCCACTGGCTGGAATGGGCATTTTCAAGAACTGTGTTAACCAGCTCCACTCAGAGTTGACCTAGTCAACATGGTACTTAAAATGCTGGCAACAGTCAGTCTATATACTAAGGCTTCTACCATTGCTAACACTGGTGGAGATGAAGCAGTATTAGCAATGACTGGAAGCTTTTGCAGCATCTCATGTATAGGTTGGACCTTATAGAGTCATAATATACACCACAGGGCATGCAGGTTATTCTTCTGAGCACCATCAGTTTTGGTAAACACAAAAATAAGACTACATGCCGAGAGAGACAGGAAGAGTCTTGAGTAAGTTTCCCTATGGACTGTGCCAAGGTTACTCCTGGGGAAATTCTGTGCCATTCCGATAAGCTCCCGACACCCAGAATCCCACCCCATGGTATAGGTGCTGGAACTAGGGGTGCTGGGGTTGCTGCTGCACTCCCTGGTTTGAAGTGGTTTCCATCATATACAGGGTTTACAGTTTGCTTCATCGGCTCTCAGCACCCCCTCTACACAAATTATTCTGGCACCCCTGCCCCATGGCACCCTAACCAGCTGTATCCAGACACCCACCCCACCAAACCTCACTCTCCCAGCACCCAGACCCTCCTATTTAGCCCCCCACACACACATCAAGACCCACCCACCATCCCTTCACCTGGACCCCCTGCAGACTCCCATTGCCCCTGCACAGGGAACACCCCTAATGAGCCCATGCATCCAGATCCCCCACTGAGTTGCCCACACCCAGATTGTCCCACACAGAACCCTCTCTCCACACACCAGGATCCACCCCCCACAAAGCCCCTCCACACTTGGATCCTGCCAGATTGAGCCTGCCTGCTCCTACCTGGTGTGCCTGGTGCAGAGGGGCAGGGCCCCAGGGTATTTCTGGGTTAGGCTGTGTCAGGGTTGGGTGCAGCCTCACCACTGTATCCATGACCTGGACGGATGGTGGGGGGCTGCAGGGTGATCTCTCACCTCCGCACAGCCTGTGCTCCCCACTGCTATCCTGGAGCCTCCACGTTTATTTATTGACAAATAAAATTTGAAGAATTTGAAAATAGTGTGTGCAGAATTTTAATTTTTTTGGCACAGAATTCTCTCAGGAGTACAAGGGAAATGTGAGGCAGAAGACAACTATACAAAATACCACCCATAAATTGTCTTATATGCTGAAATAAGCATGTCTATGCTGGGAAAAGGCTTTGTTACACAACATGTTAATATGTTGGTAAGTCTCGTTTAACATCGTGTCAACTCAATGCAGAATAAAAGACGGTTTCTTATTTAAAACCATCAGCTGGTCATGGCTAACATGAATACCCAGGACTTGCTGACACTACTTTAAAACGTTAGTCCTCCTTTACGCTGAGAGCCAGATTCTGACCCCAGCTGCAGCTCCTGTACAGTGCTCTGGTATTGCATAGGGGCCATAAAATGGGCTGCAATGGCCTTAGGAGTTCACCCAACACGGGAGCAGCATAGAGCTGACCTCTCAGTTGATGGTGTAAGGTTGTGCTGGGGCTGGAAAAGGGAGTAGAGCTGTTGGGCTCCATACTGTGGCTATTCTGGGCTGTGGAGTAGCCTATAGGCAGCTACGGAGAAGCTGCCATAAATTAGAGCAGCCCCTGAGAATGCTTTGGCCCCAGCCAAGACCAAAATTTGGGAGATGGAGAGATGGCTTAAGCCATGTATGCTCCCCTCAATCTTCTGTGCTGTGCTCAGAGCAAGGCATAGCACAGAATTTAGCACTGAGCATTTAACATTGTGTTAGATAATGCATTTATGATTAAGTTTCCTAGTATAAATAAGTGCAACAGTAGTTCTCAAATGATTGTACTGGTGACCCCTTTCACATAGCAAGCCTCTGGGTGCAACCCTCCCCCCCATAACTTAAAAACACTTTATACATTTAACACCATTTTAAATGTTGGCAGCAAAGCGGGGCTTGGGGTGGAGGTTGACAGCTTGCAACCCTCCCATTTAATAACCTTGCGACCCCCTGAGGGGTGCCGACCCGCAGTTTGAGAACCCCTGTGCTAAGAGAAACCTTAAAATTCAAAACTGGAGATTGAGACAGCCTTTGACAAATCAGAGGGGGGAAAAAAATCTCAAAGTTTCCTCCAACTCTCCCTTAATTTACAGAGAGAATTAAAGTTACAATATATAAACACAAACATTTATATACAATTGCACTATATATAAACATTTTGCACTAATCCTTCAATGCCTTTACAGTACTGCAGAGATTTGGTTTTACCTTCTTTGGTTTTTAAATTCTTGGCTTCTAAAAGGTTCTTGTAATAGGTTTCAGCACATTCTGGAACAACTCTTACACCAAACTTAGGAGACTGCAATATATCCAGGACTGGTTGCGAATCATGCTTTTCCAAACACTTGTTAATCATTGAGGTTCCAAGAGCCACTAAACAACAAAATTGCATTTCAATGTCAGGCATTTTATATTTTACATACACACAGATACAGTTCTACATTTCAGTGATCTACAGAATGCACTTTTCTGTTTGCGATCTTGGAGACTATATATATATATATATATATATATATATATGATGGACCACCATCTCTTGTATCTTTTTACAATCTACTCTCTTAAGTGAGATATTTGTAAATGCAACTATTTCAGATAATAAACACACCATGTACAATGCCAGTGCACCTTCTAGTCTGTACAATGTATACCACAATGCTGCAAAGATACCTTGCACAGCACTGGAAGTGTAGTTAAGAATAAGTCAATATTGATTGTGGAATCTGGGGACGAAGTCTGGCTGCTTTGTTGAAGACAGTCATGCAGCACGATATAAGCCTAGCAGCTGTGTGCAAGTGACTTTTTGCAAAAAGTTTGAAATTCGTCATCTGAAATAAAATGAAAAATGTATACCCCATAAAGTGTCATTTTCCATGGAATTTCAGCTATAGCAGGGGTCGGCAACCTTTCAGAAGTGGTGTGCCGAGTCTTCATTTATTCACTCTGATTTAAGGTTTTGCGTGTCAGTAATACATTTTAACGTTTTTAGAAGGCCTTTTTCTATAAGTCTACAATATATAACTAAATTATTGTTGTATGTAAAGTAAATAAGGTTTTTAAAGTGTTTAAGAAGCTTCATTTAAAATCAAATTAAAATGCAGAGCCCCCCGGGACCGGTGGCCAGGACCCAGGCAGTGTGAGTGCCACTGAAAATCAGCTCACATGCCGCCTTCGGCACATGTGCCATAGGTAGCTTACCCCTGAGCTATAGCAAAGCCTATAAAGATGTTAAGAGGTAGATTCACTCAAGCTTTCAAGTTTGTGACAGTTACAGACACAGCAGTCCATGCTTCAATGATTATCATGGCATTCCTACATAGTTAAATTCAAGATATATGCAAAGCAGCATGTGAGAGCAAATCTATTCCTATGCCGCCACATACATTATGTTGACCCAAATTTCAGAGGCCATTAATCTAGAAGGGGAATTGAGTGATTGACACCAACTCCCCTGTTGCCTTCCACAACTTGTTAGTTTAACATCTGTAGTGTGCAAGGTGCTTGAGAAAATTCTGAAAGAGAAACTAGTTGAGGACCTTGAGATTAATGGCAATTGCGATAAATTGCAACATGGTTTTACGAAGGGCAGATCGTGCCAAACGAATCTGATCTCCTTCTTCGAGAAAGTAACGGACTTATTAGATAAGGGAAATGCGGTGGACCTAATATACCTGGATTTCAGTAAAGCGTTTGATACTGTACCCCATGAGGAATTATTGGTTAAACTGGAAAAGATGGGGATCGATATGAAAATCCAGAGGGTGAACTGTCAGGTTGGAGGGAGGTTACCAGTGGAGTTCCTCAAGGTTCGGTTTTGGGACCCATTTTATTTAATCTATTTATAACTGACCTCAGAACCGATTGCAGGAGTGGACTGATAAAGTTTGCGGATGATACGAAGGTGGGAGGCGTTGTAAATTCGGAGGAGGATAGGGATATTCTGCAGGGAGACTTGAAAGAGCTTGTGAATTGGAGTATCAGAAATAGGATGAAATTTAATAGTGAAAAGTGTAAGGTGATGCATTTAGGGATGACTAACAACAATTTTAGTTACAAGCTGGGGACGCATTGGTTAGATGTAACGGAAGAGGAGAAGGACCTAGGGGTCCTTGTAGACCGCAGGATGACTATGAGTCGACAATGTGACGTGGCGGTGAAAAAAGCCAATGCGGTCTTGGGATGCATTAGGCGAGGTATATCTAGTAGGGATAAGGAGGTGCTGCTTCCGTTGTATAAGGCGCTGGTGAGACCTCATTTGGAGTACAGTGTACAGTTCTGGTCTCCCATGTTTAAAAAAGATGAACTCAAACTGGAGCGGGTACAGAGAAGGGCCACTAGGATGATCAGAGGAATGGAAAACCTGTCGTATGAAAGGAGACTAGAGGAGCTCGGATTGTTTAGTCTGACAAAACGAAGGCTGAGGGGGGATATGATTGCTCTCTTTAAATATATCAGAGGGATAAATACAAGGGAGGGAGAGGAATTATTCCAGCTTAGTACTAATGTGGACACGAGAACGAATGGATATAAACTGGCCGTGGGGAAGCTCAGGCTCGAAATTAGACGACAGTTTCTGACCGTCAGAGGGGTGAAATATTGGAACGGCCTTCTGAGGGAAACGGTGGGGGCGAGGGACCTGTCTGGTTTTAAGATTAAGTTAGATAAGTTTATGGAGGGAATGGTTTAATGGTAAAACATATTAGCCAAGGACAACCAAGCAATGGCAGGTAAATAGTATAATGGCTAAAAGGGGTCAGGCTGGAGACTCTTGCCTACATGCTCAGGGTCTTACTGATCGCCATATTTGGGGTTGGGAAGGAATTTTCCTCCAGGGTAGATTGGCTGAGGCCCTGGAGGTTTTTCGCCTTCCTCCGCAGCATGGGGCGGGGGTCGCTAGCTGGAGGATTCTCTGCCAGTTGAAGTCACTAAAACACAGGATTTGGGGACTTCAACAGCAGAGTCAAGGGAAGGGGTAGGGACGGTTTTGTGGCCTGCAACATGCAGGGGGTCAGTCCAGATGATCATAATGGTCCCTTCTGACCTTAGAGTCTATGAGTCTATAAACTTGTGCATTAGACTGAAGTGGCATATGCAATTTTCTTAACTTGCACACGTGTCCTGCTCAAAGCTGAAGCTGGATATTCCCCTCCCCTGACCTCTGTCCGCATACATATTGCTACCCCCAATAAAGCTGACGCAGGAGGGACTTGCAGCGTCAGAGCAACAAACAGCCTACAGGATGGAGAAGATAATCCCCCAACAAGACATCTCCCCAAGTCAGCAAGTGAAAATCTGGTAAAATGAAAGAGCTTTTTTGTAAACTTGATACTAACTAACTAACTAATGAAAGCCTAAATTTAGGCTAGGGAGGAGACAGAGCTTCATTGTCACTCTGAAAACAACAAGTAAGCATTAGTTGAGAGCAGGCAAACTGTATGCAAGACAACACAGAAACCCACAGCAAGATTAGACACACCCAACCTTTTCACCAAGTAGGATCCCACTGTTTGTCTAAACTTAAAAGAAACTAACCTATACATGGCACACAGACCCTTCCAAAGCTAGAAACGATCATGCCTAGTCTGCCATGCTGCCACTGACTGGCCTTAGAATATCGGCAACAAGAAGACAGAAATCTAAACAGCAACAGCAGTAGTTTGGTACAGAAGGTTAGGTTAGGTACATTAACACTGTTCATTAGGAGTGCCTTGGTAGGACAGGTAGCTGAGGCAGTTATACCATACTTTGCGACTGGCCCTCCTGCACCTATCTCTAGCACATTGACAGTGGGGCTTCTTCTGAAGAAATGACTCTTAACAGAGCTGCTGCTGCTCCAACTCTCTTTTTTTTTGGTTCTAAAGAGTTCTCCTCTCAGGGACTGTGTTTTCATGGTAAGACTATACTAAACAGCAAAACTTACTAATTCAAGGACAGCAAAAAAGTAGATTCCCAGGTATACCCCTCAGTTCCTGTAGTATTTAGAATCTCAAATACTGGACTAGTCACCACCAGTGTTTTCCCCTGACCCTTCAACTGGCTCAGATACACAAAATGCAGCAGTCCTGTCACAGAATGAAACTGATCCTTTAAGAGGGCCAAAGATCAGCTCACTCCTGTGATGTGGACTCTCCCAAAACACAGGATTTCTGTGGCTGCTAGTAATGCATGCAAGGTATAAAAGACCTGCTTTGCTAGTTCTTGTCATAGGAGCAAAGTGAACTGTGACGCAAGCTCGCCCTGTGACTCTCCCACTCACAAAAATAGAATAAAATGGCTTAAACGCAAGTCAGTCCAAGCACCTGAAGAAGTATGGTGTGAATAGTAAAGCCCATTCCAACATTCTGCAAATGTGTCAATTTTTATGGATATACAGGTTTTTAAAAAGAGAATACACAAGTTCCACAAAGTTTTTTGTGAATGTGGAAAGTTTCACGTGAGATGTCATGTTTGTCAAAATTACACCATGAAATCAAAACATTTTTACCACTACTCTCTCATCTATGTGGAAATCTTTAAACAAATCTCAGAAATAAGCTTACAGGAAGCTCAAGACTTCCTAATGAAACAGGCATTTTTTAGTTCGTCACGTCTCTCAGTTCATTCTTTGATTTTATGCAGTTATCGACATCCTCCTTCCACCCCCTCTTCAAAAATAGATTCCTTTTGTACATAAATCCCTTTTACTGAAATTGTGTCAAACACTTCAGTTAATTTTTGTTCTAAACAATGGCTAACATGACACTTTTAGTTTGCCTTTATTTTTGCATGCACTGTTCTTTAATTTGTTTGCCTTCTTAAAAAAGCCTCTGAGTTTTATGGGTCAATATGAAAATTCTCAACGTGACAAGAAAATAGAGTTCAAGTCTAGACCATTTGATCTTAGTGTGTGTTAGCATCTTCAAACAAAGCACACTTGCTCTAAAAGGGTCACATTCCTTGTGGGAAATTTGTAAACCCAACATTTCTCATCTGAAAATTGATGACACTGAGTTGCCTTGGCAGGATATGGATATTATTTGTTCTACTGACTTCTTTTGTTCCATGCTGAGCAGTGGCTTTAATGACTTTTTTTTTTTTTTTTTTTTTTTATTAAAGGTTGCGTTTGTGACTTGTTAAAAAAAATTGTATTGCTTGAAAATCCTGCTTTTTGAATGCTAAAGCTCAAGAATATTCATGGTATGTATTTAATAAAAACATGGCGCCATAAATAAAACAGACTATTAAAAAGTCTATTATTGCATCTTTTTACTAGTTCCCACATAGTCCCAGCCTTGCTCAGTCAGATTTCTTATTGCATAGTAATGCCTCTAGTATTATCTAGCAATGTGATACAATGTTTGTGTGGAAATTAGCAGGGAACAAACTATATAACCTTTAGAATGTCAATATTTATATTGCTCCTAAATGAGTAAACACAATCTTGTCTATTCCAGTCTCATTCTCTAATTTTTTCTTATCTTTATTTACAATTTTAAAGATCTGTTTTTCTTTGTGCACAGATTTTCCTTCATGTTTCTCATGCCTTGGCCTCACAGCTTCATTAAAAGCACTTATCCTCATCAAAGGAGACATTAGAATTCCCAAGTGCAAAAATGTTCAATGTGGGTAAATACATGCATTTGAGCCATTCTCAGACAATAAAAGCCACATGCTTTTCACAGATGTTTGATCTGTTAAGGTTTCCTCCAAAGGTTTTAAGCGCATCTGATTGATTAAATCAAGGCACGAGGTTCAGTTAATCTTAAAAACAATAGCAGCATCAAATTCAGCAACATTAAAGAGCTACGCATCTTCAGTAGCTAGCCATACATGTTCAATACTACGAAGGTTTGTTTTATTCTACACTCTCAACATCCAAGGAACATTTTCATTTAACACAATAGGTTGATCTTTAGCAAACAAAATACAACTACTGAAAGTGGAATCGAAAAAAATGTAGTAATGGCAAAACATTTGATGACCACATATCAGCGGTAATTACAGTAAAAACTGTTTTATCCGGCATGTTGGGAGAATGGGGAGTGCCAGTAAGTGAAAAATACCAGTTAACTAAGAGGGTGGGAGTGTGGGTGCGGGAGGGGATGTGGGGCTGGCGCATGGGAGAGGGTGTGGAGCATGGGCTCTGGGAGAGTGTTTGGATGGGGGGGGGCCCCGCTCAGGGCAGCAGGTTGGGTTGCAAAGTGCCGGATCCAGGAGGTGCTCACCTCGGGCGGCTCCCTGCAAGAGGCAACCTATCCCGGCTGGTCCTAGGTAGAGGCGTGGCAGATGGCTCCGCGCACTGCCTCTGCCCCACTCGCTAGCTCCACAGCTTCCACTGGCTGGGAATCACGGCCAATGGAAGCTGTAGGAGCAGTGCCTGCAGGCGCAGACAGCGCGCAGAGCCACCTGCCGAGCCTCCGCCTAGGAGCCGCCTGAGGTGAGCGCCCCCCAGATCCAGCACCCCACACCCCAACCTGCTGCCCCCACCCTCCTCCTGCACTGAAACTCCCTCCCAGAACCCATGTGCCACATCCGCTCCCACACCCCAACCCCTTGCCAGCCCTGCGCCAACCAGAAAAACTAGAATTTCAAAGATGATCAGAAATGCCAGTTTATAGAGCTTTCTGGTTGGTGATGTGCTGGATAAAACAGCTTTTACTGTATATTGTTGCCAATTAAATTTACAGGATTCCTATTCTAAAACTTTTGCTGGTTGATCCTCTGCTTGGACTGGAAGCAAATTCTCAGGCATGTACAGCAATGGCCTGAAGGACTAGTTTAAAGCTCATTTTTCCCCCTCTCAAGTAAGGAACAGCAGGTCAAGCTGGGGGCTTTGACTGCTAGTGATATCATTTCCAGGTCCCAAAACAGACTGAAGGTAAAAGAAAGCTACTTTAGCATTTCAGATAAGGACTGGGTAATTTACAATTTCATTTATACATTTTAGTTTGTAAATTCCTGTATATAAGAGTTTAGTAATCTGTTATTCTTTCTTGCTTAGCTCAATGCTCCATTCTCGTTATTATATATAGTTGATCAGCATTGTATATGGTTTGATCTTTTCTGTTGACTGGGGAAGGCTGTTTTATTTGAATAATTAACAATATACAGGGGTAGAGGAAAAACGGTTACCTACCTTTTCGTAACTGTTGTTCTTCGAGATGTGATGCTCATGTTCATTCCATTCTAGGTGTGTGCACACCCACAGCACAATTGTTGGAATTTTTTGTCTCAGCAGTATCCATAGGGGTGGCAACTTCTTGCTGGCAACTCCAATAGAGGGGTAGGAGGGCAGGTAATAGAATGGACATAAGCAACACATCTTGAAGAACAGTAGTTACGAAAAGGTAGGTAACAAGTGCTTGTTCGTGTCAATTCCATTCTAAGTGACTCACAAGCACTATTTCTGGAGGTGGGCTTCGAGTTCCTGGTTGTGTGGCTTGCAGTACTGCTCTACCGAAGGCAGCATCGTCCCGGGCTTGCTGGGTGATCGCATAATGGAACGTGAACGTATGGATGGATGACCAGGTCATGGCCCTGCAGACATCTTGAATCGGCACATGGGCCAGGAAGGCAGCTGACGAGGCTTGTGCCCTTGTTGAATGGGTGGTTACAATTGCTGGCGGTTGCACTTTTGCCTATTCATAGCAAAAATGGATACAGGCAGTGATCCATAATGAAATTCTCTGGGTGGACACAGGAAGGCCCTTCATCCTGTCTGCCACCACGATGAAGAGCTCTGTCAATTTACGGAACGTCTTAGTCCTTTCAATATAAAAGGCTAGTGCTCTCCTGACATCCAGAGAGTGTCGTCTGCAATCCTCATCTGATTTATGAGGTTTTGGAAAGAAGACCGGTAAGTAAATGTCGGTATGAAACTGCGAAACTACCTTGGGCAGGAAAACTGGGTGCAGCTGCAGCTGAACCTTGTCCTTGTAGAATACCATGTAGAGTGGCTACGAGGGGAGCGCTCTAATATCAGAGACCCTATGAGCGGATGTTATCGCCACCAAAAATGACACCTTCCATGAGAGCAGAAGGATACAAGAGGTCAATGGCTCGAAGGTGGAGCCCATGAGCCGTGACAGTACAAGGTTCAGGTCCCAGGGAGTGATGGGATCATGGACCTGAGGATAGAGCTGCTTTAGAAACCGGACCGTCATGAGCAAAGACTAACCTGTCCTGGAACGGAGAGTGGAAGGCTGAAATGGTGGCCAAGTGGACCTTGATTGACAAAAGAGACAGGCCATGGAGCTTGAGATGTAGAAGGTAGTCCAGGATCGACTGCAGCGAGGCCTGGTCAGGCCGAAGACCTTTGTCCAAGGCCCGACACAAACAAACAGTTTCCATTTATCAGGTAGGTTGCCCTGGTGGAGGACTTCCTGCTGCCCAACAGGGCCTATTGGACATGGGCCAAGCACTCCTGCTTCTCTACGTTCAACCGTGCAGCAGTCAAGCCGTCAGATGCAGTGTGGCTAGGTGTGGGTGCAGAAGCCTGACATGGTTCTGTGAAAGCAGGTCTGGCCAGAACGGTAACTGCAATAGAGCTGCCACCGAGAGGTCCAACAGTGTACCGAACCAGTGTTGACGAGGCCACGCTGGAACTATCAGAATTACCTTCGCCTTGTCCTGCTTGATGTTCATGAGGACTCTGTGGATTAATGGCATTGGTGTGAAGGTATACAGCAGAGCCCCCAACCACGGGAGCAAAAAGGCATTGGACAGGGAGCTTCTGTTGATCCTGCGAATCAAGTAGAATACGTGGCACTCCCATTTGTGGCCCCGGTACTGTCGGTGACCCTGGTCTCCGATGCTTCAGACTCGGGTTGGGCGACCGACAGGACCAGGGCCACGAAAGAGACCCCCTTCAACACCGAACCAGGGTTTAACCACCATTCCAGGGATGACAGTATATGATCTAGCACCCTGACTACACTGTCTAGATCGTGCCTGTTGGGGACATAGACCGATGCCAGCCATGCCTGCAGGGATCTGAGGTGGAGCCATATGTGCTGCACCACATCAGTACAGGCTACCAAGTGGCCCAACAACCTCAAGCACGTGCGAGCAGTGGTGAGTGGGTGGGCGCTCACGTGCGAGATCAGGTTGTTCATAGCCTGGAAACAGGCCTCCGGGAGGAAGGCTCTGGCCTGCATGGAGCCTAGTACCGCTCCTATGAATTCTATGCATTGCACTGGTGTCAGGTTCAATTTCTTTTTGTTTATCAACAGGCCCAGATCATGACAGGTGGAATGTACCAGACTGAGGTTCCTTTGCACCTGGTCCCGAGACCTTCCCTTGATGAGCCAGTCAAGGAACGGATAGACCTGAACACCCTGACGCCTCAGGTAAGCAACCACCGGTGCCATACGCTTTGTAAATACTCTCGGAACCATTGAGAGTCTGAAGGGTAGTGCCATGAACTGGAAATGGCATTGGCCCACCATGAAAGGAAGAAACTGTGTGCTGTTGGAAAATGGAGATATGAATGTTGAGGGCGGCGTACCAGTCTCCCGGATTCAGGGAGGGGATGATAGAGGTTAGGGAGACCATGTGAAACTTCAACTTCTTGAGATATTTGTTGAGGTGTCACAGGTCCAGAATGGGTCTTAGGCCCCCTTTCGCTTTGGGATTAGGAAACAGCAAGAGTAGAATCCTTTCCCTCTCATTTCCTTCTACTGGCCCCAGCTGTAGGAGGTTCTCCACCTCCTGAACGAGGAGTTGCTCGTGTGAATGGTCCATGAAGAGGGATGGGGAAGGGAGGGGTGGCGTAGAACTGCAGGGTGTAGCCCAAAGAGATTATGCTGAGCCCCTAATGATCGGAGGTTAATCGCGACCATGCTGACCAGAAGGGACGCAGGTGGTTGAGGAAAGAATAGGAAGGTGGATCCTGGAATCCTACTAAGGTGCCATCCTCAAGTGCACCATCAAAATGCTTGCCTCTGGCCCCATTGGTGTCTTGCAGGGCCGAGTTCTGTCAGCAAACGAAAGGAAGAGGGGCGACAGCGTTTACCCTCCCCCCGGTCTCTCTCTTTTCTTTTGTAGGCACTTTGCCAAGGAGGACACCAGGACCTATGTGGCAGAGGGGCCCAGAACTGCTTCCTTGCTGTCTGTGGCATGTGGAGGCCCAGCAAGCGCAGAATGGCAGGAATCTTTAAAGCCATGCAGCCTTGCATCAGTCAGTTCCGAGAAAAGCCTCAAACAGAAGGTCCTGGATGGAGGACTGCATCTCCTGGGACAGACCCGAGGACTGTAGCCAGGAGCTGCGCCTCATTACCACCGCTGAGGCAATGACTCTGGCAGCCAAATCAGCAGCGTCCCAGGCCATCTGGAGGGAGCCCCTTACCACCGCCTTGCCCTCCTCCAGGATTGTGGCAAACTCTTAGCCAAGGTCCTGTGGCAAAGCTTCCTTAAACTTGTTGAGGGAGTCCCACAGATTAAACAAGGCCTGGTGGTTGGACACCTGAAACTGGAGACTGGCCATCGAATACATTTTCCTTCCAAAAAAGTCCAGTCTTTGGGCATCCTTATTCTTACGTGGGGCACTCATTGGACCCTGCCTGTCCCTTTTGTTGGCTGCCAATACAACCAGCAACCCAAGGGGTGGGTGTGTATAAACATATTCAAACCCCTTAGTGGAGACAATGTTTCTTTTCTGCCCATTTGGAAGTGGACAGAATAGATGAGAGAGTTTGCCACAGCACTGTAGCAATCTTGAGAAACCCTTCATGGACTGGCAGCGTGATCTGTACTGGGACTGCAGGTGATGGCATGTCAAAGAGGGTGTCCGACTGCTCTTCCAGCTCCTCGGCCTCCAGTTTCAGGTTGGAACCCCCTTTTGAGTAGGGCCTGGTGCTCCTTTAAGTCATCGGAAGGGCTGGCGTGGGAGGTGCCTGCCACTCCCTTGTTCAGCGACAAAGGCACCACAGGGGAGGGGCTGGGGCACCTTCCCACTCTGGGGATGGCTCCCTCGGCATTCGCACTTGCTCTTCCAACCCCACGTCAGAGTCTGGACCATGTTCCAAGCCCAGTGCAAGTACACGGCCCAAGGGTTCCAATAAGGCCATTGGGCTGGCCAGTGGCCCAGTTGCCACTCCCCCCTCCCCCCCCAGGTGCTGTGCTGGTCTCCAGAGCCGAAGAAGATCAGTGTTTCTTTGGTGAGGGGCTAAACTCCCGTTTCGACTCAGACCAGTCACCTTCCGGGGACCATGGCGGGGCTGGGGAAGCTTGCGTCTAGTGGCTCACTTTCAGTGCAGGGGACCGGGGCCTGGAAGGTGGCAACCAACGCCTTTCCAAGGAACAGTGCCGGGGTGAGGGGGGATTGGTGCTGTGGCAGTGAATGGTCTTGCATTGGTGGAACCCGATGCACCTTATTCTGTCATTTCTTGGGCACAGGTGAGGGGAAACGGTGCCGGGAGGAACCCAGTGCCGGTGGGGTGCTCTGCACCGATGCCAGGTGAAGTGCAGCCTCCTGAGGAGGGCCTTTAGACAGATGTCCTGGTCTTTCTGAGTCCTGGGTTCAAAGTTTACACAGATTCTGCACTTCTCCTTTATGTGCGACTCTCCCAAGCACTTCAAGCAGCTGCCATGGGGGTCACTAACAGGCATAGGCCTGTTGGCGGATGAGCACGATTTGAAGCCTGGGGAACGGGGCCTGCCCCATCCTGGTGCAAAGTCCCTCCTGGGACTCTCACTAACACTTAACTCTAAACACTTAAAACTAAGTACAGTAACTCCTCACTTAACGTTGTAGTTATGTTCCTGAAAAATGTGATTAAGTGAAACGATGTTAAGCGAATCCAATTTCCCCATAAGAATGAATGTAAATGGGGGAAGGGGGGGAGAGGGGGGGAAGAGTTAGGTTCCAGGGAATTATTTTTTGCCATACAGTACAGTACTATAGTTGGGAGGTGCCCCCGCCTTACCCCACACAGGCACAGCCCACTGGCACTGGAGACAATGAGGGGGCAAGGAGGCTGAAGGTGCTGTAGGCTAGGAGAAGCACGTTATGCAGCAGCAGCAGCTTCCCCTACTCTGCAAGCACCAGGGGCAGGGGACTCAACCCTCAGCCCGCCCACGCCACTCCTTCCCCCAAGCCCCCACCCATAACCGATCTCTTCTTCCTCCCCCTCTACTCCACACGCAGTGTCTTCGCTCCTCCCCCCTCCCTCCTGCCCGTGGCAATCAGCTGGCTTGCGGCATTCAGGAGGGAGGGGGAAGGAGTGAGGACTCGGCGCGCAGGCTCCCCCTCCCTCCCTTGCCTCCCAAACGCTGCAAACCAGCTGATTGCCACGGGCAGGAGGGAGGGGGTGCGCAACATGCTCGCTCCTCCCCCCTCCCTCCTGCCCGTGGCAATCAGCTGGTTTACAGCGTTTGGGAGGCAGGGGAGGGAGGGGGAGCCTGCACGCTGAGTCCTCACTCCTTCCCCCAGCTGTGGACAAAGCAAGCAGCCATATGAAGTTATAGCGAAGCATTGCACAACTTTAAATGGAGAATGTTCTGTAATTGAGCAGGGATTTAAGATCAAAACAATGTTAAGCGAGAGGACGTTAAGTGGGGAGTTACTGTACCACTAAGGCAAAAAATTCCAACAACTGTGCAAGTGGGCGCGCACACACTAGAACAGAATCAACATGAGCAAGCACTCGAAGAACAGAGTAATACAAAGTATTTCAAAAGCAAGTTACTCTATACTAAACTGATTGAGACATGAACATAGTATAGTTAAAAAGAAATAAGTGGGAATAGCAGTAAAATCCAGATTTTACAGATACAGATGAAAGAATGCCCCACAAATTGCACTGTGTGGCCAGTTGACAGAGATTAGAAATAACCTGAAATGTGACTGAAAATAATTTTTCATAAGGCAAATGACACTTGCCCTTTCCATAGTACTTGAATGTGGTCTTTGTGGAGAAAAAAAATTAAGAAAAAGCAGGAGGAAGTCTATCAAAATATTCAGAATCAGAGGGGTAGCCGGGTTAGTCTGAATCTGTAAAAAGCAACAGAGGGTCCTGTGGCACCTTTAAGACTAACAGAAGTATTGGGAGCATAAGCTTTCATGGGTAAGAACCTCACTTCTTCAGATGCAAACGAAGAAGTGAGGTTCTTAAAGGTGCCTTCGTGGGTAAGAACCTCACTTCTTCTTCGCTTGCATCCGAAGAAGTGAGGTTCTTACCCATGAAAGCTTATGCTCCCAATACTTCTGTTAGTCTTAAAGGTACCACAGGACCCTCTGTTGCTTTTTAAAATATTTAGAAGTTATTGTTTTGATACACTCAGTATTAAAATTATAGTAATGAGCTAAACTGAGCTAATATATGAAAGCTTTAGATAGAAGTACTGTATCAACCACAAAAGTACAGAACAAATCAGAATAAATTAAGCCTTTCTGTGATGTCAGTGAAAATAGTGCAAGCATTAAGTAAAAATATTAACTAAAACTATCTAAATATATGAAAGCTTACACCCTAAAATGCCATTTAAGTCTCTTAGGCTGGAGGAAGTTTGAATGTAAGGAATTTACTGTGCCAAATAGCGACCAAAGTGCATTTCACATTACCAAGAGATTTGAGCCTTTTATTTTATTTTTTTTATTTGATTAAATTAAAGGCTTTTTTCAGCACATTCTGTACATTCAGGAATAAATCAGTAAATAAAGAGCCCCCTCCTCAAGACATTTCTCACATAGCATTTCCATATGCTTGTCAGAAAACCGATGCTCTTGTTTTCAGTTGAGTCTCTCACTACTGTGCAGCATTCTCGATTTGGAATTCCTGGACAGTTTGCACATGCACAGTAACTCCCCACTTAATGTTGTTTTGATCTTATGTCCCTGCTCAGTTACAGAAGATGCTCCATTTAAAGTTGTGCAATGCTTCGCTATAACGTCGTTTGGCTGCCTGCTTTGTCCACAGCTGGCAGCCCCCCCCCCCCCCCCCAGCCCCCCCCCCCCCCCCCAGCGCCTCCCACCCACCGACAGACCCCACGGATCAGCACCTTCCCCCTCCCTCCCCCCGCCTCCTGCTCGTGGCAATCAACTGGCTTGCGGCATTCAGGAGGGGGGGGGGAAGGAGGAGCGAGGACTCAGCGCACAGACTCCTCCCTTCCCTGCCTCCCGAACGCCGCAAACCAGCTGATTGCCGTGGGCGGCAGGGAGGGGGGAGGTTGCGCGCCATATGTCCTCGCTCCTCCCCTCTCTCTCCTGTCCCCTGAATGCCGCAAGCCAGCTGATTGCCGTGGGCAGGAGGAAGTAGGGAGGAGCGAGGATGCGGTGCGCCTCCCCCTCTCCCCGCTGCCTCCTACCCATGGCAATCAGCTGGCTTGTGGCATTCAAGGGGCAGGGGAAGGAGGGGAAGCTTGCACTCTGTGTCCTCGCTCCTCTCCCCTCCCTCCTGAACGCTGCAAGCCAACTGATTGCCGTGGGCAGGAGAGGAGCGAGGACGCGGCATGTGGAGTAAAGGGGGAAGAGGGGGGGAGAAGAGGCGGGTTAAGGGTGAGGGCTTGGGGGAAAGGGTGGCGTGGGCAGGCTGAGGATTGAGCCCCCCACCCCTGGTGCTTGCAGAATAGGGGAAGCTGCCGCCATGCAACGTGCTCCTCCTACCCTACAGCACCTTCAGCCTCCTTGCCTGCCTCATTGTCTCCAGTGCCAGTACTTGGAGAGCTGTGCCTGTGTGGGGTAAGGCGGGGCACCTCCCAACTATAGTATTGTACTGTATGGCAAAAAAAAATTTTCCCCTGGAACCTAACCCCCCATCCCATTTACATTCATTTTTGGGGGGAAATTGGATTCGCTTAACATCATTTCACTTCAAGTCACATTTTTCAGGAACATAACTACAATGTTAAGTGAGGAGTTACTGTATTTATAAACCCTTCAGATTTGTTTGAAATCTGTCAGATTTAAAGCAAACTGGTGCATTATGAATTGGAATAATCATCATTTTGCCACAAAAAACAAACAAATTTTTTGTTAGTACTTTGAAAAATTAAGGACATGTGACTAAGTTGGAGTATTTACTGGCATTTGTTAAGAGGCGTTGTTATGAAATAAGAAATCTGACTAACCAAGACTGTAACCATGTAGGAATTCAGTCTTGCAACATAGGTCAGGACTTACTTATACACAGGACTCCTTTCAAATGTTTTCTATTACCACATAGAAACTTGTCAAACAAGCAAAATCTCTTATATGAAATGCTTCACTTGTCTCATTCCCTCCTTGAATCTATTTTCATATCTATGCAAGGGAGATTTATTAATATACTGTATTTCATCAGTGCTGTGAAAATGTATTTGCATTTGAAATCTTTGCTCTTCTATTACCTTGGGTAATACTGATTTCCAAAATTACTAAGTAAGATACAAGGACAACTGTTTTAGATAGATGTAATTACATTATTTTACATTTAATTCTTATTTTAATCATACTCAATCTCACTGTAATGAAAAAAATATATTTTGTTTCCTAAAAATAATTAACTGTAACTTAATCTAGCCAACATATTGAAGTGTACATGGATAAAAAGAGTTCAAAATCTCATCTTTCTTTATCCTGAAAAAGTGGTATTTCAATGTAGATTCAGGCTGATACTTACAATTTGCTGCTTTTTCTATATTCCTATTAGCATCATTGATTCCTTTTTGTATCTCATCTAGCCAGAGAACTGCGGACTCGTCATGACATTCCTGGGAGAGAGGAATGGAGAAATACTTATACATAAAATACAGTAAGTCAAACTCAGTCTGAAAACACACATTATTAAAGCTTCAGTGGACAGAAAGCCCTTCTGAAAGCCTGAGGACACTAAACCTAATTTGACTATATGAACCTAGCAATGAACAAATAAAAATCGCAGAAAAAAAAGCTAACATTTAGATACACTTACTGTGCTGAAGAAAAGTATGTTATGTTCACCAAAATGCAAAATTCCATTTAACATGTGAAAGCTTGGATAGTAGGTTTATTCTACTGAAGACAGATGTAGATTTCTGAACAGAGTTAATTTAGCGACAGTTCAATTTCCATAATTCACAAGTAAACAAAGGAAAAGGTGCATTCAGATAGCAATATGATTCCTCAAGGAATAACATAAATCCAATAGAAGGTTACAAACAGTTAACTTTTCTTTCAAAGCTCTTCATTGGAAATCATGCATATGTACAGACAAGTAAAAAGACATCAAAAGTATCAGTATGAACTTTCACACAGAAAGATAGCTCAGTTTTAGTAATGCAATGATTGCTTTCATGCCTTGATTTTTTAAATCATGAAGTACATACCAAGGCAGGTGTTATTTTTATTGGATAACTACCGATTATTGAATTTTACCTCATACGCAATACAAGCCAAATTTTCAAAAACAGCTTCTTGTGTGTGCCCCCAATTTGCAGTCCAAAATAAGGCATTTGGAGGTTTAAGTGCCTAAATATACAGACAAACTGAAGTAAATAACTGCAGGCATGATTTAATATGCAGAATTGTGAGCACAAAAGAAGAGACCCTAGCAAGGTCAGACTGAAGTTAAGCTCAACTAAGGTGTTTCTAGTGCATTCATCATTGAAATAACTGTGCACCAGAAATTTGGGATTTTGTTTTCCACCCCCAATCTCAAAGAATGGCACAATTTCTAGCATGCAAATCTTAAATTAATGCCTGGAATATCAGAGAAGAAGTAAAGCCAGAGGACACTGCTGCCAAAAACCAACTTAAAAATGCTAGATGCTATCGGAGGGAAGACTGATTTAGGAGGTACTTAAATGGTCTCATTCAGTGATCAGAAATCAAAGTCCGCACCCATTAACAACTAGCTGGAAAGCAATGTTACAGTGTCAGCAGTTGGCTGGGAGGACTCAACTGCAGAAGTAAATTGCTTCCATTGCTTAATGAAGATATAAATGGTAACTGCAAACATGAAATTTTTTCAATTTCTTATAACACAGGGAGACTTTCTATAGAGAAAGACAAAAGTACAGGAGTTACATTAGATTATGAAACCCATAAATGTCACTTTAGCAAAGATACAAAATTGTACAAATACATACCTACAAAAAATGAAAGTTAGGAAGATGTCACATAGGAGTGGAATGCTAAGTTAGCCTAGTCACGTGTGGTCAACCAGTTTGATGGTGGATCTCAGTGTTTTAACTTATTTTATTTCAGGCCAAAACCCAAATGAATCTGTACTTTGCAGATGTAATGGTAATGAGAGGAGAGAGGATGTGTAAAAGCTCTTTCATTAGAAAAGTGGAACAGATATTTGTGTGGTAAGTGTGACAAGAATGTATCTATCCATGCACAGCACATGTATGTTTTTGATCAGCATTTACACAAGAATTTTCTTATAGTAAACTGCATTTGATCCCGATTAAAACAGTGGGGAAGAGTACAAATTGATGTAGAAAAAGCATTTGTGAACACAATTTGCATTTCAGGTCACTTTTCCCCACACTTTTGAGTCTTAAATACCAGGAACAAAAAGTCAACTACTATTTTTAAGTTAGTGTAATTTTTCTCTCTCCCTCTCCTCCCCAAGTTTGCTATGAGGATTTACAGAGGAAACAACTGTAAGCTTCCAGAATGCATTACTGTTTGCTTATTTTCTTATAAAACTTCAATACGACAGTCTCACATTAGTCTCAGAATATTTTAATTCTGGCATCCGGTTCAAAGATCTTCCATCTAAACAATAAACTTTTAATTAAAACTCAAAATACATTTCACTTCCTACCAAACTGTCAAGTTAGGCACAAGCTATGCATGAGGACAAAGATTTCAGAACAGAAATGCCTTACAAGTATGATCAGAATCAACTATACCTCAGACTCATCATAGGGTGTATGTTGCAGCTATTGCAAATCAAAATTACATTGTTCAGAGTATCATTAAAAGGGTGAGTCACTAAACTTCAGCTGGAACATTGGGATTGGGGAGTGAGGCATGAAATATTTTAACTCCCCAGGATCTCAGATTTTTTCCAGAATTATTATAGTACTGGTAAGCATACGGCTCTTGGGCCAGGTAATAATTTGTTATTCTAATCTTACCAGTAAGTTGGAAGCCAGTGGTGTTGTCCAGCATTTTGAAGTTGCATGCTGGAAGCTAGTCACTCATCATGTGACACGTAGGAAGCTTTAAAAAGTAATTTGTGTAACATTTCCTAAAGATGTAGACTGGTCAGGGATAGGAACTGTTTAAACAAAGCAGACGGGACAGGACAGAGCCTACAGAGACCACTGTCAATTGATAACTGATAGGCAAGTGACACGCTAGAGCAGAGCCCAGCTAGTCTGTGTGAAACATGCTTGTATCGTTACCTCATCCTCCCTTCCTCAGCCCCGCCAACACCATGCATTCGTTTCCTCTTGGAATTAATCAAGTTTGTAAGCCTTTAGGGCATGGACTTTCTTTTTACTACATATTTGTACATATTAGCACAACGGGGCTCTGATCTTTGATTGGGGACTCGAGATGTCAAACACTTTCTGTGAATATTCTAAGCAGAAAATATTTTCTTCTGAATTTTTTATGTACAAATTCCAACAAAGTACAGAAAGACTAAAAAACTCTTCATGTTCATGGTAAATTAGGAGTTAAATTACAGAAGTTAAAGCAATGTAATCTCTTCCATATCAGCCAGAGGTTGAAACTGAGTCATGTGTATTTACACATTCAGATGTCACACCCTATTGCTGTACTAGAGAAAGAACAAACTAGTTAGTTTCTATAAATCCCGTACACACAGAATGCTTCTGGATGGCAGACCTAAAACCCCAAGGTCTTTTACCCAAAAATGTGGATTTAAAAACCTTTTCAACTGAATTAAAGAGGCATTTTTCCAACTGGATTTAACTTGGAACAATGAAAACATTGGTCTTAATTATAACTGGATTGCTGTCTCTGTCCTCAAGTCTACAGCAAAGAGGTAAGCCCTCTGCTTCTAGATGTATTTTATATTATCTGTATATTTCAGCTGGTACCATGAGCCTTGTGCTTATCTTTTAGATGCTTTTATCAGCAGGCTGATACACCGCATACAAAGTCTCAGCTGAGGCAGATTTTGATTGCTCTATTTCAGTTATCTTGAATTTCTCCCCATAGTGGCCCTTGATAGTTTTGCAATTGACAAAAGGCAATTGTTTTTGTGTTTACTGAAATGTGATTTCCCGCATAACCCACTTCCCCTACAGTACTTGTTCCTACAGTACTGAATTTGTGGGATCACACCTTCAGTGTAGAAAGAGGGCATCATAAATACAGGATTAACACTTCACAGAAGGTACCACTTGGGAAAGTCACCATTCCAAAACATTGGACCCAGAGTCTCACTGGAGTTTGTGAGAAAAACACAATGATTTCAGTGGGAGCAGAACTAGGCATTTTCTATGAAGATTAATTGTTTTTGTATTTATTTATTTTAAAAATGCTCTGATACGCCAGTCTCTTTAAAGGGCAGTCATGCCCAGAGATGTGACTAAAAATAGCATAGTCTTACTGAAATCTGCTACCTATGCGTACTCTGTCATGGTGGCAATGCCTGCATCTAATTGTTATTTCCTGTATTTTTTTATCCAGAAGAAATTAGTTATGTCACGTTAGGACAAAAAGACTAGGATTCAAAGATTCAAACAGGACTGCTCTACATCTTACAGTTTGTTCAGAATTCTGGAGCTAGGATTCCAATTATATATTATACAAATAGCAAAAACTTTATTATGGCTACAAGATACAAATGAAAGACGTTATATAGGTGCAAAGTAGGATTATTGTTTTGCACGCTTTTTGTTTTGAACACTTTTGGTACTAGCACATCTTTACAAAATTCTATGCTAAGCCTTATCGAGATTGTTGACATTAGGAGAAGAGGCTAAATATGCTCATTAATCTTTGTCTAAATAGTAAGAGAATGTTTACTTTAATGACGATAACCACACGGTGGAACTGAAGCAGATAGATTTGCCAGCTGTAGAATCAGAAATAAAACACAGATGATTAGCCCCATTCTCAGTACTTAAGACAATAGCTGCCCTGCCCCATAACAATGGAGAGTAGTAGCTACATCATTGCTTCTTCATGCTAACAGGAGGGAATCTGGTTTGCTGTCTGAGCCAAGAGGTAAAGAGCCAGTGTGGCTAGCTTTTTATTTATTTTTTAATAAGAGGGTGGGGACAAGACTCTTGGTGTTTGAATACCATATAAGGAAGATTTTTATATGTAAAGATAAAGGGCAAACATTTCTACATATAGTTCTAATTTGAAAAATGGGTATGTAAAAATGGCATCATCTTATTCAACGTATTTACCTTTTACACAGTCATATGTGCTTGCTTAAGTGACAAAAATTTTAGTGCTTATTATTCCTGTTTGCACTGCTGAGCCAACAGCTGAGGGCATGTGAATCAACAATTATATTCTCTCTTTGTACATCAGCATGGTTTATCAATTTCAAGCAGTTACACCTGTGAAAATCCACTAAAGACAATGATGTCGCACAGATATCATAAGCATAATTCTACCATAAAAACTGGATTATTCTTAAAACAGAAAGCTGGACTTGATCAAGCTGTATTGTGAGTATTCAGGGCTGAGAGTCCATTTATAAATAAAATTATGAGGGGTTTGCCATACCACATGTGATACAGAAATCAGAGACAACACAGTACACCACAATGCCATTTTTATAGAATCATTCTTCAGATTAGAGCTGCGCTAATTTATCTCAGAAAAAAGGTATACATCATGACTCTGTCCAGAGTACATATCTTATGATTTAGCTATTTTCTTTTTTTAAATCTTAGATTCTAAACATGGTGATAACAGCTCCGGAAGACAAGATGTGCCTGATATTAAGACCTTTCGTGGAATGCCACAAGGCACTTATGATTATATTCCCCTTTCTGATATAGAAGGCTGGACAAAGACTGTTCACAACAAAGAACACAAATGCTCTTCAGGGAAGTCAAATGGCTCAATACTGAAAGTTAATAATACCACAATGGAGTACCTTAGTAGTTCTTTGAGCACCAAACTAGTACCTGCAACATATATTCTTGTAGTTTTATTAGGTGTGCCATCAAATGCCATCACCCTGTGGATGCTGTTTTTCAGAATCAGATCTGTTTGTACTGCCATCTTCTATACAAATTTAGCCATTTCAGATTTTCTATTCTGTATCATACTGCCATTCAAGATAGCATACCATCTCAATGGAAACAACTGGATATTTGGAGAAATAATGTGCCGAACTACGACTGCCATTTTCTATGGCAATATGTATTGCTCCATTCTACTCCTCATGTGCATCAGTATCAGTCGTTATGTGGCTATTGTTCATCCGTTCACCTACAGAAGTCTGCCAAAGCGAACCTATGCAACACTAGTATGTGGAATTGTGTGGACAATTGTTTTCCTGTACATGCTGCCATTCTGCATAATGAAGCAAAGCTACTACTTGGAGCAATTAAATATCTTTACCTGCCACGATGTACATAATGCCTGTGAAACTTTATCACCATTCCAATTCTACTACTTCATCTCTTTAGCAATCTTTGGATTTGTAATACCACTGACCATTATTATTTTTTGTTACATCTCAATTATCCAAACGCTCAATACTTATGAGTGGAAGTGGTTTTGGTATGTTAAAATAAGTCTCTTGATCCTTATGATTTTTGCCATCTGCTTCACACCAAGCAACATCATACTTATTGTCCATCACGTTAATTACTACTACAACAAAACAGATGGCTTGTATTTTTTCTATCTTATTGCTTTGTCTCTAAGCAGTTTAAACAGTTGCCTTGATCCATTCCTTTACTATCTGATGTCCAAAATCAGAGAGCAATCCAATGTTTATCTCACAATGGTAAAAATATCCAGGGAAGAATGAGTTTAATTAAATGTCCAACATTTATTATTTTGTGACAGATATATAAATGTCTGATAATTCAACAAAATAAAAATACTCTACTCAATTAACTATTGTTTTATAAATTCTAATTGGTCTTTTTTAACGAAAAAAGAAAGCAGCAGTTCAAAAGTTTCTTCTTAAGATTTACTTGCTTCCAAATTTTATGTTAAAAAGACTTCTAAAAATACAGTCTTGCAATTTTATCACAAGTTTTGGTGCTGTTCTTGAAGCCACTACTCCTGATTCAGGTGAGAATCTGTTTTCATTTTTAAAAAACTATTACGTTTCTAGCCCTCACTTCTATGGAGAAAGGTCCGAAAATGTGAATCCTAAAAATTCCAACAACAGAGGGCAAATAAAACTCGAATGGTATTTTTAAGCCAATATCACTATTTTTGAAAACTTTGGGTTGGCTACCCTGAAAATACCTAATACCGCTAACTTATGCTCAATGTGGATTTCTATTTTGCCCTCTATAGAAACATTTTCACTTTTGAAGTGCAGTAAGAAGAAAAGCCATTTACAGGCTGCAGCTGTGTGCTAATTGGGCTGCAGATGGGACACGGGTTGAGAACCACTGCACTGAAGTAATGAAAATCAGGTACAGTCCTAACTAATACTTGCAAATCAGACACTTGCTTTTAACCTCCATACCTCATCCTTAAAACTATGACAGTTAAATTGGAGGCAACGTCTGCTTATATGAACAGGAGCTCTTCTAGGGGGCAGGAACGGTGAGTATGCTGGATTTTATTGAACTTTGGTTTTGCCAGTAAAAGGCCAAATAAAATAAAAAGTGGCTGAAGAAACTGAATATAGTCTTCGCTGTTTAAAAAGGAGACAACTTAAAATCATATCTGTCTAAAAATGTTTAGCTGCCCCTGTTACAAGTTACAACCCAAATTACTGTAATTTATTAGACTGAATATATTGCGTTCTCAAATACATACTTTTTAAAAAAAAATTCATTCTTTCCTTTGCAGTAATCAGTTATTTGGGTTGCTTTTTTGAGAGTTTTTCACAGAGCAAAAGGAGAGAAAAAGCACATTTAAAGTAGCAGAGAAAGGACTGCAAAAAGCAAGAAAAGATGCTGCGGCAATCGAGCCATTGTGGGGTTGATTTAGCGGGTCCAGTGAAGACCTGCTAAATTGACGGCCAATCGCTCTCCCATCGACTCTGGTAGTCCACCAGAACGAGAAGCATAAGGTAAGTTGATGGGAGTGTTTCTCGTGTAGACACTGCAGTAAGTCGACCTAAGCTACGTCGACTCCAGCTATGTTATTCATGTAGCTAGAGTTGTGTAACTTAGGTCGACTTAACCCCCAGTGAAGACCTGCCCATAGAAGGGGGACAGCAGGGCAACTGTAAGTACTTGAAAAAGGCACTGAATGTAGTTTTAAGCTGACTAAGTTTCAAGCTGAATACTCTTTAAAATTTCTTGTCCTGAACTATGATGAAGTTTGTTTTTAATCAGAGTACCACCATAATTTATAAGAATTGGGAAAAGTGAAAGGTTTACTTCAAAAGCCAATATAGCTTCCATAAAATGTTAAGCCCTCCCCTCATTGTAGTTACTGCAGATGACCAGAGAATAGTTTATAGCAGCATATATAAATAAGTACCATGCAGCGAAAGCGCCCATAATTTAGCTTAGGAATGTACAACGTGATTGTTAGACATAGAATACTTGAGAATACATTTTAAACACTTTGCCAAAAGCTATAGTTAATCTTGTGTTCAATTACATTCTGAAAGCAGTTATGCTCATCTGTTTACAATTCCTAAAACTCTGATGCTAGCCAAGGCACAGCTTTATATGGAAGCCGACATTTGTATCCTGCTAAGATGGTTTACCCTAAGTAGCATATCAGAAAGATAATCAACAAGCTGCAATATTATGACCAAACAACAACAAAAAAGGATGGTATCAAAGTTAAAGGGATCATAAAGACCATCAAAAACCCAAGTTTACTTTTAAGCAATGCGAGTATTCAGGAAGGAGTAATTTCCAGGAATTTCTTTTGAAAACTGTCAATGCTTCAAACCTCCCATTAGTGACAAAAGCCCCAGCTTTCCTTCTAGCTGTGAAATACCCATCCATCCCTAATCCCAGAAACAAGAGGCCAGATCTCCTGCTCAGCTCAGATAACGGCTTCAGCACAATTATGGCATAAATATCACATTCTTGAATATTTGAAGTGACCATGACAGGATTAGCTAAACTAGGACATCACATGCACAATGACAAGCATGCACAACTGATTTTATCCTTCCCAGCTCCCATTCACACTAAAAGTTTCAGAGGGAGGTGGAATTACTTGATGCTCAGATAACATTTTAATTGGCACAGGAGAGAGACACAGACACCACAACCACTGCAAATATAGTGTGGTGGTGTTGGGGAACATGCATTCAGGTTTGGCAATTAATAAACTGACAAGTATCAATGAGTCAATTGAGATTCTACCTTGCATTTCTGCACTTTGGCATAGTGCAGAACATCTTGATAATGCCTTGCATTTGTTGGGTTCACATCGTGCAATTTGACCGTAGGCAACAGCAGTGTTTCTAGAGTTTTCTCAGGATTGCCTTGGTCAATAGCTTCATTAATGTAGCTAATCGCAACAATTCCTAAGAAAGAAAAAAGGGAAATTAACATTTAACAGAAAAAGCCCAGCCACATATCAGGTTTATTCAAAAAAGGATAGTGTCATAAATGAGTAAGTGTGAACATCAAGTTACGGTAAGTAGCAGCAGCAAATTCTAAAGTCTTTCTTCTCAGATATTGGCAGTTCATGCCAAGCCAGCCAGTGAGACCAGATTTTTCCTTCTCTGACAGCCAATTGTTTAACTGAATCTGATTTAAAAAAAAACCCATATCCTTTTCTATAAAGGAAAAGTTTCCCCATTTTGTTCTACAGTAGGATGATCCATATACATCTCTTCAAACAAACTGATTCAACACCTGAGTGTAAAGGTCTGGGCTTGTTTACGTTGCAGTGCTCAAGTAATCATTCTGAAGTGATTTTCATGTCTGACCATTCCAAATAATTTAACATTAATTTTTCTAATAGACATACATATTCTGACCTCTGAACTTATGGAGATTATAATATCTTTTCAAGTCATCAACATCACCACTTTAACATCACGGAACAATTTATCTGGAACGTGCATGCAAGTCAAAATTCTCAAACTTGGCTGCCTAAAGGAAAAATACCTTAATTTTGAAAACTGCTGCACACCCATAGCTCCCACTGAATTCACCGAACTATGGGGTATGCAGCAGTTCTGAGAAAAGTGGTCTGATTTTTTTTTTTTAAATGTATTTAGGTAGCTATCTTTGACAACTCAGTTTAGAAATTATGACCCTAGTTAACAGAAAGCACTGAAACACACTGTCCTGAAGGCATAGAACCCTGCTACACCAAGTCTGTGAGTGAGTATAAAAATTCTTGCGGATTGCTTTGCCATCACCTGTGACAGTGTGCATTCCAGTTGGTGGCTGCCTGGGATCTGTTGAGGTTTTTCCATAGTGTGTATATAAAACTGAACTGGTGAGGTCATAGTTATGTGACCTCACAAGGCCATAACCTCTTAGGAGACTGGCTATTTCTCAGGTGGATGTAACCTGGGTTTTTTATGACAACCATGGGGGCACTACCAGTGATGAAAGGGAATTTCTGTGCACTGGGAAGCAGGGCGATTTAGATGCAGCACGTTTCAGAACGCTCTGTTGGTACTATGTACAGTTCCAAGCACAGCTGCCTCTTGCCAGGGGGCAATAGTAGACCAATGCAATCTGAAAACCGCTACTATTCATTAGGACTAAAGCTGCTAACATGAGGTCCAAGTTTGAGACACTGAGCACCTCAAGTTTGATGGACTTTTTAAAGGAGAGCAGGAAAAGAATTGCTTTTGACACAGTTATGTACTGACTGCCTCCAGTAAGGATTATGTGAGGGATATTCAACACAGAAAGTGTGTAAAATGCCAACCGCTACCACCTTTCCCCCCTCCCATCTGAAACTCTTCTTGTACTTAACTTAATCTCATTTTGGGAATTCACTGATTAAGTACCAGAATTATTGGCCCAATATGAATACAGATGAATAGAAGTCTTATTGCCTCCGCTAGAACTATGGCATTTGTGATGTCAGAGAAGTGATGTAGTCAGGGACCCTTTCAGCGAATCAGGAAATACCAAGAGGATTTCAGAGAGGTGAAAAAGGATTTAAAGGAGTAATGCCAGTAACTACTGCATTGAATGCTCCCTTCTCTCAAGTCAACACTTAGCAGGGGCATTCAGTCTTCGCTCAATTTTGTTTAAAATGATAACTGTTTTAGTCCTCCTCTCTAGAATTATCATCAAGATGCTATGCTGGGGAACAGGAATTACTAATTCCAAATCTACTTAGGAAAAAAAGCAAAAATCTTTTTTATAGGACAAAATACAAATCTCTATTTCCTACTACGAAATAGAAACTCAATTATATTTATAGCACCACATTTTATTATGGTGTCTGATACACATCTGTTCTCATTTTTAATTGCAGCTACCACAATTTCATACTGAAAATATTAGGAAAACAATTAGTGGTTTTTGTTTTTGGCTAATTGCAATTTTACCACTAAAAATAAAAAGCATCTCTATGTGGCAAGCCGGCACTCTATAAACCTCCATCAAGTGCTCCAGGGACCACAGTAACCTCTGCCTCTGACAAAGTCAGAGTTACTTACTGTCATTTTCTTCTTGAATTTGCATATTAACCATGTCAATACAATTCTGGACATCATTCCAGCTTAAATAATCTTGTCCTTGAGATGAAGCCTCTGACTTAATAGACAAGAGTGTGTCAGCATAACTGTAGGAAGATATAAAATATAAATCATCATAAAGAGTCATTAAATGTATTGTCCATCATTTACTGTATGTATTTCATTATTTTTTTCTTACTGGATGAATTTAGTGCACATGAAAGTGAAAAACTTTATTATAAGTGTTTGCAGCCAGGCACCATGTAAACAGGCAGCATGCAAGCTGCCTTACTTGGCTCTACACGTACATTTCAGAGACTCAGATTCCAAGGGCAGAGAGGACCACTGTGATCATTGGTCTGACCTGTATATCAGAGGCCACAAAACTTCCCCACAATAATTCCTAGAGCAGAGCTTTTCTAAAAGCACCCAATCTTGATGTAAAAACGGTCAGTGATGGAAAATCCATCGCAACCCTTGGTAAATTGTTCCAATGGTTAATTACCCTTCCTGTCAAAAATTTATGCCTTATTTGCAGTTTGAATTTGCTTAGCTTCAACTTCCAACCACTGGATTGTGGTATATGCCCATTATTAAATATTTGTTCCCTATGTAGATACTTTGTAATCAAGTCACCCCATAATCTTCTCTTTGTTTAACTAAAGAGACTGAGCTCTTTAAGTCTATCACTACAAAGCATGTTCTCTAATCCTTTAATCATTGTCCAGTCTCTTCTCTGACCCCTCTCCAGGTTCTCTCTGAACCCTCTCCAAACCCTTGAATCATGGGCACCAAAACTAGATACAGTATTCCAGCAGTGGTCGCACCAGTGCCAAATACGGAAGTAAAAATCTTTCAACCCCTACTTGACATTCTCTTGTTTATACAGCCAAAGATTGCATTAGCTCTTTTGGCCACAGTGCCACACTGTGAGCTCATATTCTGATCTGAAATAATCCCATATCATGTCACCCCAAAGCACGTTCCTTACAGTAGCTCCACACTACTAATAGATATAAAAACATTCCAAGGATATGCAGTGTGTCAAGTAAATAATGATTTTAAGAGAAGACCGAAACATCTTCCAAGAAATTACAGAGATGTTCTTTGACATTAAAAGTTTATATTAATTCATGGCAACAGCCACGATTCCTTTTGTTTGCTTGTTTTTTAATTACACTATAGTCAAATATACTAAGGAGGTGTAGTCTTTTAAAAAAAAAATCACATCATAAAGTTAAATATCAGATATGTACAATTTAACATTTCATAGTCAATCATCCCAAAGCACTTAGTCCAGTGGTGGGCAACCTGTGGCCCATCAGGGTAATCCGCTGGCTGGATTTTTGTTTACAAGCAGCTGCCAGCACGTCCCTGCGGCCCGCTCCACTCCCCACAGCTCCCATTACCCAGGAACGGCGAACCACAGCCACTAGCAGCTACAGGTGGACGGTCAATGTAAACGAACTGTCTCACGACCTGCCAGCAGATTACCCTGACGGGCCGCAGGTTTCCCACCAACTTAGTCCATCAGAGAAATTCTTCCACTTGTTGAGTGTTTTAACAGCTTGTAGCAGTGCTACGCATCTTAGAACTGTAAGTGAAGCACACCTCATCCAACTAAGACTGCAGGGAGTATATAAGGTAGGTAGAGTGTAATTATCAGAAGTGGAATTTGGCAAGGAGTTCAGGGATAACTCATTAAGTTTTGCCAAGGCTGTTCCGAGCACACCTAATGTTTCTCCAATAACCTGCTCATGTGGGGCCCTTAATTTCTCTTCCCCATTCTGCAGCATCCACTTATGTAATTCTCCTCCCCTGCCCTCAAAACATTAATGTCTTGCTTTTGGCCGCAGGGAGAGGGAGCCCTATTCTCTCCTACCTTTGCCAAGGAGAAAAAAGATCCTGGGGGTTTGGTGGGCTGCGAGGGAGGACATTCAACGCAGACTCCATACCTTTCTCCTTTGGGTCATCCCCAACAGCCAATACAATACCAAGGAGGGGTTGTTAGTGAGAGATACATGACACTACAGGCAGAAATTTTGAAGGTGTCCCTGAAATAGACAGACCTCTTAGGCAGCTCTGCAACACACCAAGTCCAGGACAAAATTTCTATCTAACCGCTGGCAGCAGCCCTGTCCATGAAGGAGAGAGCAGTGCTCTACTCATTGCTAGTAGGATTTATGCACAATTTTTTTTTGTTACTCTGAGGTACCCTTTTCAACTCAGAGCCCCTTGCAAGTATAGGTTCTGTAGCCTGGAAGAACCAGACCCCATTCTTTTTAAAAATGCCATGAAATTATAGATTTTTAGGGCCAAAAGGGAGCATTAGGATCCTCTAGTCTGATCTGCAAAACAGAGGCCACAGAATTTCATCCAGTAATTTCTATATCATGCCCATAACTTCTTTTTGAGCTATCTTCAATGGTCAGGATTTCTCTTGCAACTCATCTAGCAGCAGCATGTCCAGCTGCAGTGCCCAGGGAATTCCATCAAGCACAACTGTGGTGAAAAAAGTATTACCTAATGCCTCACCAACACTCCTTACTGTAAAAAGCAACAGAGGGTCCTGTGGCACCTTTGAGACTAACAGAAGTATTGGGAGCATAAGCTTTCGTGGGTAAGAACCTCACTTCTTCAGATGCAAGTCAGACTAACACGGCTACCCCTCTGATACTTGACTCCTTACTGTAGCACTGTTAGTGTTCATTGGAGGTCTCCTATACAAGTACTGATTCAGCCTGACTGTCCTTTGCATGTGAGATATGACAGGATCAGAACACAAGGTGGTACACAGCTGTGACAAAAATCAAACACCAAACAAAAGCTACTAATCTCGAGTTTGAATTTACAACTTGAATGGAACATGTATCTACACTACCATGTTGTGCCCAGCTATTTAGCAAATAGGGTTTTTACCACATAGGCTTCTACCATTCTTAAGCAAGACAGGTCTGTTAGGATAGCCTTACTTTACATTACACACACAATATTCATTCTCAGGTCTTCTCTCAAAAATTCAGTAAGACACTAGTGACTAGCGGCTTCCAACTATCCATTCCCAAAACAGCAACGCCTCTCAGCTCATGATGTTTAGCTTCCAAGAACATCCCACCCCCCCGACCTCTGTATCCTCAAACATTCAGTGATGTTTGATGGCTTATGTTTTTGCAGATGGAGCATTACAGCTGAGCAGCCCTAATAAACTCTCCTGTTAATATTGTGCAAATGTTTAGCTTGTAGCCTTTTCAACTTCATCTCACAACTCTGGAAAAATAGCTGATAATCGCCCACTCATCCCTTTGCAGAAGTCTTTGTTGCTCATTTGGACAAGACAAAATGAACTTTTACCGTTGAAAGTTTTCGTCTTCCAGATTATTGAAGCCAACGGATGGATTTCTGAGATGACTCTTTATTGCCAGGATGTCTTTGCTTCCCAAGGCCTGGTTTAGTAACACAACAGCTGACAACATTTCCACAGCAATAGACAGTTCATCATGTGCCAAATATCTCTATAGGAACATAGAATACGTCAGTCATGAAGCTAAACAAGTAGGGGTAACCAGTTTTAATTAAAGTCTAGATGCCAAAAGGAGGGAGGCATGGATTTGATTTAAAACAAATATTAAAAATAGGAGGAGAAAATGTCATCGCTATAGAAATGTCAGCTTACTGTACTGTGAGTGGTAGAACTAAATCACTAGGCATTCATTATATAGCCTCCCTTTCCTCAGCCTTTTCTTTGATTGTCCCACATAATACAGTCCTTCCAGTCAAGCCTAGTCTAATTTTAATCAAAATGTGGACTCCCCCCAGTCTGGCTGATGACTCTCCATAAAACACAGTCAACCTTAAGATGAGAGATAGTGTATGCAACAGCAAAAACAGTGAAGGTCAGTCACTTTGTTGCAGTACAAAAGTTAGCATGGGCTAAATCAGTCAAGAAAACAATCTGAATAGGCAAGCACTTGCATTAATATTCCTGGATTTTAATATAATACACCTCAAGGCAGGAATTAGAAGAATCTGGTATGATAAATGGTCTGATAGTTCTAAGTAACAAAACTGCAACAAATGACAATGCATCAGTGTTCCTGATCCTTTATGGCTTGACTGCACACTATTGAACAGCAATTCGTAAGTTTTTCACTCTTACCACAGCATTCTGTTGCTGAAGGTTGAACAGTTCAGTCTGATAGACAGCAGCAGCAAATGGGTGAACGACAGGCAACTGGGCCTCTGGTTTCATCAGTGCAACCAATGTTTTATTAGCATCACAGTTACGAATTGCAGTATTGATATGGTCAACTGCTACAAGTTCTGGGGGAAGTAGGAAAAAAATCTTATCAATTTTTTTGTCATCTGCCTTTTTTTTTTTTTTTTAAATATTGATGTTGTGTAGGCAAATAGTATCCCAACATTACATCATATGCTACCATTCCTCAAGAAAGCTATAGCTGTATACCTGCAAGAGATGCATTTTTAAACACACTGAAACTACTTCACATTCTTGCAAAAATGATTTCTGCTCAAAAAGCATGTGGAAGTCAACAGCTTAACATAAGTCCATGATCAATGCATTAGACCTGAAAGATGACTTGACTAGTCCAGGGATTGCCATGTCCTCTCTATTGAGTTTGACCAATAGGTTGACCCTAGAATGTCAACCTATGTTACTTTCTTTCTCGGTTTTATTTCTTCTACCTCCATTGTATTCCCATTTTCCCCCTTCTAGTAAGAGTCCAACACAGGTAGGAAGGACAAGTCTACACTTGAGGCACCAATGTGACCAACAAGATAAGCTAAGAGCAATGCCTTAATAGCCTGGTAAAAAGTTTGTCAAGTTCCACAGTGGCTCACTTGTTGTGACTGGAATTTTCCATCAGCTAAACTGAGTAAAACAAACAGAAGCTGCATCTTATCCTTTGCTATTCTCTCCCCTTTTATGTGCACTTGTCTAATTTTTTTTCATAAGGAAACATAACTGAATTTCAATAGCCACTGCAAGCACTGCTAACTAAAATGGTATTAAATTACTTTGGGGAAAGCCAATCTAAAAGACTGTTAAATAAGGAAAACTGTTAGTGACATTTACTGTAGTCCTCCCCCTTCAATATGGGTGAAGTATATCCCTGAGTGAGCTCAGAACTAGCCTCTAAAATAAAAAAAACTGTGGGTTAACACACACACCGAGGACAACACAACAGATGATGCCCAAGAGTGCTAGATCTCATCTTGTAGGTGAAAGAAACTGCAATTACAGTAACTTAGGCCTGGTCTACACTAGGAGGTTATGTCGAATTTAGTAGCGTTAAATCGAATTAACCCTGCACCCGTCCACACAACGAAGCTATTTAGTTCGACATAGAGGTCTCTTAAATTCGATTTCTGTACTCCACCTCAACGAGGGGAGTAGCGCTAAATTCGACATGGCCATGTCGAATTAGAGTAGGTGTGGATGGAAATCGACGCTAATAGCTCCGGGAGCTATCCCACAGTGCACCACTCTGACGCTCTGGACAGCAGTCCGAGCTCGGATGCTCTGACCAGCCACACAGGAAAAGCCCCGGGGAAATTTGAATTCCTCTTCCTGTCTGGGCAGTTTGAATCTCATTTCCTGTTTGGACATCGTGGCGAGCTCAGCAGCACTGGCAACGATGCAGAGATCTCCAGCAGAGGTGACCATGCGATCTCAGAATAGAAAGAGGGCTCCAGCATGGACTGATCTGGAAGTCTTGGATCTGATTGCTGTGTGGGGTGATGAGTCCGTGCTCTCGATCGAAAAGACGGAATGCGAAGATCTACGAGAAGATCTCAAAAGCCATGACAGAGAGAGGATACAGCCGGGGTGCAACGCAGTGCTGCGTGAAAAATCAAGGAGCTGAGACAAGCGTACCAGAAGACCAAAGAGTCAAACGGACGCTCCGGATCCCAGCCCCAGACATGCTGTTTCTACGAGGCACTGCATTCCATTCTAGGTGCGGCCGCCACCACTACCCCACCACTGACCGTGTACTCTGAGGATGGGATATTGTCGACGGCCGCTTCCTCGGAGATGTTAGCGGACGGGGAAGATGAGGAAGGTGAAGAGGACGACGAGGCAGTCGACAGCACTTACAACGCTGATTTCCCAGACAGCCAGGATCTCTTCATCACCCTCACAGAGATCCCCTAGCAACCGTCCCCAGGCGTTAACCCACACCCTGAATCAGGGGAAGGATCAGTCGGTAAGTGTTTTAAACACGTAAACATTTATTTTGAACAGAACAGGAATATTAACAATGGGTTTTTCATGATTTGTTTGCCCTAGGCGCTCTACTTTTTAGTCTTTGCCAGTGCAGCTACTGGAAAAGAAGGTCTATATGTCCGGGAATAGAGCTGAAATCCTCATGGGACATCTCCACGAAGCTCTCCTGGAGGTAATTGGAAAGCCTTTGCATGAGATTCCTGGGGAAAGCGGCCTTATTGTGTCCTCCGTGGTAGGAAACTTTTCCTCACCAGGCTATCAAGTACTCTGGGATCATTGCCTTGCAGAGCATGGCGGCATACGGCCCTGGTTTTTGCTGGCGTTCACACAGCATGCGTTCTTTCTCGGTCTCAGAAATTCTCAGCAGAGTGATGTCGCTCATGGTGACCTGCTTAGAATTAGGGGAATGTTACTATTGGGACTGCTTGCCTGTTCCTTTACAGAACTGTCACCGGCGGTTTACTGCCACGCGGTGGAGGTGGGAGAGGGGCAGCATACAGGGATCTTTCCTGGGGACAGCCACGAGGAGGTGAGACAGGGCAGAGGTCATGCTTGCCGGTCAAGCAGCCAAAAGTCTACAGCTTATCATGTCAGCCTGCTACCCGAATTCTGCTGTCCTGCTCCACTTGTCTGATCTCCACTCCAAGACCCCAGGCACTGAATGCGAAGGCCGAAAATTCGACCTTGTCCTGAGTGCGCATGTGATAGGTGCTGTGCATGGTCTTGCTCACAGAGAAAGACTGTGTTCATGGGTCACAAAAAATTATCTTTGTGAGGAATTCACTCCCTTTTTCCCATCCCACAGCTGCAACTGTCTCCCGACCTACCCTGGCATCCCCCTCGCAGAGGCTGGCGCAGATTAGGCGGAGAAAGAAAAGGACACGGGACGACATGTTCTCAGAACTTATGGGCTGCTCCCGAGCCGATGCGGGCCAGCAGACCCAGTGGAGGGAGAACATGTCGCAATACCAGCGAGCACACAGTGAACGGGAGGAGAGGTGGCAGCAGGAAGACCAGCAGGCGACTCAAACGCTGCTTGGACTAATGAGGGAGCAAACGGACACGCTCCGGCGCCTTGTGGATGTTCTGCAGGACCGGAGGCAGGAGGACAGAGCCCCGCTGCAGTCTCTCTCTAACCGCCCTCCCCCGCCACAAACTCCCATACCCCCCTCACCCAAAGTCCCAAGAGGTTACCCTGCTTACTGAGGAACTTAGCTTTCAAAGCCTCCTGAATGCACAGCGCGTCCTGCTGGGCTCTTCTAATCGTATGGCTGTCTGGCTGGGTGTAATCAGCAGCCAGGCTATTCGCCTCAACCTACCACCCCGCCATAAAGGTCTCCCCCTTGCTCTCACAGAGATTGTGGAGCACACAGTAAGCTGTGCTAACAATGGGGATACTGGTTTCGCTGAGATCAGAGCGAGTCAGTAAGCTTCTCCATCTCCCCTTGAGACGTCCAAAAGCACACTCCACCACCATTCTGCACTTGCTCAGACGGTAGTTGAAGAGTTCTTTTTCAGTGTCCAGGGCGCATGTATAGGGCTTCATGAGCCAGGGCATTAGCGGGTAGGCTGGCTCCCCGAGGATCACTATAGGTCCCCGAGGATCACTATCTCCACATCCCCAACAGTTATTTTCTGGTCCGGGAAGTAAATACCTTCCTGCAGCCGTCTAAACAGACCAGAGTTCCTGAAAACACGAGCATCATGAACCTTGGCCTGCCAGCCTACGTTGATGTTTGTAAAACGTCCCCTATGGTCCACCAGTGCTTGCAGCACCATGGAAAAGTAGCCCTTTCAGTTAATGTACTGGCTGGCCTGGTGGTCCGGTCCCAGGATAGGGATGTGAGTTCCATCTATAGCCCCACCGCAGTTTGGGAATCCCATCGCGGCGAAGCCATCTATGATGACCTGGACGTTTCCAAGGGTCACTACCTTTGACAGCAGTAGCTCAACGATTGCGTTGGCTACTTGCATCACAGCAACCCCCACAATAGATTTGCTGACACCAAAGTGATTCGCGACTGACTGGTAGCTGTCTGGCATTGCAAGCTTCCAGAGGGCTATGGCCACTCGCTTCTGGACAGTCAGGGCTGCTCGCATCCGGGTGTCCTTGCGCTTCAGGGCAGGGGACAGCAACTCACAAAATTCCAGGGAAGTTCCCTTCCGCATATGAAAGTTTCACAGCCACTGCGATTCATCCCAGACCTTCAGCACTATGCAGTCCCACCAGTCCGTGCTTGTTTCCCGGGCCCAGAATCGCTGTTCCACAGCATCAACATGACCCATTGCCACCATGATGTTCACGGCGCGGGGTCCTGTGCTTTGTGAGAGGTCTGTGCCACTCTCAGACTTCATGTCCTCACCACGCTGCTGTAGCCTCCTCGCACGATTTCTCAGCATCTGCCTTTGGAAAAGGTGGATAAGGTGCGAGGTGTTGACAACGGCCATAACTGTAGCGATGGTCACAGCGGGCTCCATGCTCGCAGTGCTGTGGCATCCGCGCTGTCACGCACCAGAAAAGTGCACGAACTGATTGCCCGCCGGCGCTTTCAGGGAGGGAGGGCGGGAGTGACGGTTGGATGACGACAGTTACCCAAAACCACCCTTGACATTTTTTTCCCCAGCAGGCATTGGGGGCTCAACCCAGAATTCCAATGGGCAGCGCGGACCGTGGGAACTGTGGGATAGCTGCCCACAGTGCACCGCTTCCAATGTCGACGCTTGCCCCGTTAGTGTGGACTCACAAAGTCGAATTACTGTCCTTAGTGTGGATACACACGTTCGACTTTGTAATATCGATTCCACATATTCGATTTAAGTACAATCGAACTACTCTCGTACAGTACCCTTACAGTCCCCCTAACTGCACCAGTTACAACTTTGAAGGAGTTGATGGTCACAAACCTGGTTGAGGCTATCCTGAAGGAAACCTAACATATTCTCCAGGGAAGAGTTAAGCACTCTGAAGTCAGACTTGAATTTAAAAAAAATAAATTAAAAAAAAAAAAAAAAAACCAAAATCCCAGTGAGGAAAAAAAACTTGTAAAGTCATCGTTTGAG